>NC_133649.1:252978830-253251408 GCF_009905375.1 Apium graveolens | reverse complement strand
TCAGCATGCTTCAATATATCACAACATTTGCTAATTAACCAACATGCATCTATCGCAAGAGATGCATATACATATATCATCACAACAACAGTTATAACGGGTAGAAAACTTGCCTGAGCGACTGGGGGTTACGAATGGCTCGGGACGAGTCTGGTAACCTATAAGCAACAAGTAAGTTGGAATTAAACCAAGTCACTTGTAAATCTATACTCTAACCAACTAAGACTCTAACGCTCGTTTTGCGCTTACTGATTTGCTTAAGTCACCCGGGTACCCTCGCTCCACCATTTTTAATAATTTAACCTTTACGAGTTTTAAGGCGATTCCTTCGCGAGTGTCTTACCAACTGCCTAACACACTTACCATAAATGTTTCATACATTAATTAACCCTTTTTGGTCTTTAACCTATGTTTCAAAGTAAGGCGAGGGGAAAAGTTTCGTTCACGAAACGCCGTTACTTGAAACGGTCGTTTCTCCTAAACGTGCATCGGGAATCGAACGAACTACATATCAAAACGAAGCTCGTAACATGAGCTATCTAGACATGGCAATTGTCATAATTTAGCAGGGGGTTCTGGGTCCTAATGTTATGCACAAAAACAGTCTAAAGAAAATCGGACGTTACGATGGCTATGTTTACGCGATTTCCAATATTTTAAACCATTCAAAACCATCCCAAATCAACCTCAAATCCAACATACAACCAACATCCATCCTTATCACATCATAAAAACCCCAACCAATTCAATTTAATCATTCATACTTATGCCTAAGCTTAACTTTAATCATACTTAAGTTCTTTTAATCAAAACAACAACATTTACCAATCCAACAACATCCCAAACTCACTAATCTCTACATACACAACCATCAAGCCTCTCATGAACTACAATACTCATATTATGCTCTTAACATTCAATAACAAAGCTTGGTTAGAGATTATACCTTCCTTGAAGCTTTTTAACACAACACAAGAGCTTTGAATGCCTAAAGAACCTTGATCCTTGCTTGTATAACCTTAATCTTTCATAAAAATTCAAGAAAACTAAAGTTATTTCTTGAAGGTTACTTTTCACCATCTTCTTCCTTGATTTATTGGAAGAGATTGTGAAGGAATTAGGAGCTTAAACTTATAGCATATCCATATCTATGTACAAGGAAGCTTAGATAATTACCTTGTGATTTAACAATGCTTGGAACTTGATTTTGATTTTTTCTTCCTTTTGAAAAAGATGAAAAGCCGAGAGCCAATGTTTGAAGAATGAAAAATTTGTGTTTGCTTTGATTTGTTTTGGCTAGCTAGGTTGTTTTGGTTTTGTTTTTGGTTAATTACCCTTCTAACCTTGAAACTTTGTGTGGTTTATAATCATCCAACAATTCCTTCCTTTTTTGTCATGCCTATGTCACCTTGCACATGTCATAATGCTCCCACTTGTCCACACCTTGTGGTTTGATGATGTCACAATCCCTGGCTTCTTGTACAAGCTTGTCTCTTGGTCACTTATTTGTTTTACGGTTCGCTTATCTTTCGTTCTCGGTTATCGTTTGAGGGATCATACCCGGGATCTTATTACTTAGGTTCCCTAACCTTTCTCAATATATTATATTCCTTTATGATCCCTCTCCTATAATCCTTTAATTTAAATCCTTTTTATCCTGTACCTTTTTTCTCAATTCTTTCCGTATCTAGTGAATTTCCGGGAAAAAATCCAAGTGTTCGGAAATTGGATTCTGACGATCTTTACATACACTTATATACCACATAGAGTACTAATAATATCCCAGAAGATCAATAACAGAACCCCTACATAGTGTGGCATGAAAGTTTTCTCATTCAGCAAAAAAACTATTCATAAGGGTTTCAAAATCTCCAAAAATTGGGGTTATTACAGTCTCCCCTCCTTAAAAGGATTCCGTCCCGGAATCAGATAGAAAACAGTTGGGGATGCTTTTCTAGCATTGTGCCTTCTACTCTCTAGTCAATTTTCCACATTGTGGTCCTACCACCAACTCTGCCTAGTTTGATAATCCTTCACCTAAGCACTTGTTTCTTTTTCAATCTATAACCCTTCCTGGTTGCTCCATATAGGTTACGTCTGGTTGCATGTCTATGCGCTCCTATGCCCCTATTTATCTGGCATCCGAATTACCCTTTCTTAACATTGATACGTGAAACGCGTTATGACTCGCTACATGTTCTGGGGTAAGGCTAGCTCATATGCTAACTTCCCAATACTCCTTAATATATCCAAGGTCCAACAATGGTGGACTTAGCTTTCCTTTCTTTCCGAATCTCATTAATTCTTTTCAAGGGAATACTTTTAACAATACAAGGTTGCCTCCTTCCTATTCTTTGTCCTTTCGGGTCAAATCGACATACTTCTTATGTCCTTCCTGGCTACTACCAGTCGTCCTCTGATTAGATCTATTATATCCTTGGTCCTTTGGACTACTGCGGGTCCGAGCATCTTGCGCTCTACAACTTCATTCTAACATAAGGGAGATCGACATTGTCTTCCCTCAAGGATCTCATAAGGCGATACCTCAATACTGACATATGATCTATTATCGTAAGATAACTTAATCCGCGTTAAGTGATCATTCCAAATTCTTTCAAGTCTATTGCACAGACTCTCATTATAGCTTTTATCATTAGAACTTTTGCTTCTCAATACCCATTCTTTTCCAGTTCGTAATCGCTACTACCTTCCGTTCCTAATTATACGGGTTATACTTTTGCTCGCTAGCGTTCTATAACCTTTTAATAACCACGTCAACCTTAGTATCACGAATGTGTTTCCATTCCGCATACTACCACCACTTTATTACTCCTTTTTCAGCTGCTTCTATCTTTGGAAGCTTAATCCTTCATATAGAAGTAAAGGAATTTGTTGAGAGATCACTATGATCATGAACACTTGTTATATCGCTTAGTTAGTACAGAAGGTGGCCAGCCTTTAGTACTTGACAAGCAATTAAACAATAGCTGGTATCCTACTAGGCTTCTATCACACAGATAGATAGTCATTCGGCAATACCTCCCCTTTCTGGAAGGGTTGTTCTTCTCAGCTTACATGGAATGAAAAGAAGAGAATTGTATATATGAAAGAAAAAAAATATACTGCCACAAAATATCTGGCTTGGAACCTACCTCTGAACTATAGAGGTTTGTCATAGAAGAACAAAACATATATGTATTTATATCAACATCAAGTATTATAGCATCGCATTTCACGTGCCTAAATATTTTCGCTATCCCGTCTATCATTCTATGGACCCATGCTCTTCCTCGAGCTTATACATAATCACCTTTGAAACTCCCTCGACATCGAAAATCGAATCTGGGATCTCATTCTATATATCACCGTTACTAGGATTCTATGCCCGCACCGCAACCTTCCTCGTATAATAATACGACTCTCTATTGATAAGAAAGAATAATTATTCACCAGGTAGATACTCTACTTAATTAGTCTATCAATGATAACTTATACACTACCACGACCCGATTAGTGGTACTCAATCTCAACACCCATTCCAATACAACTCTCATGGTTGTAATCAGCTCACTACTCGCAGAATCATTGCTGCCTTACTATGGTCCACCACTGACCCACTGTAGTCATTCATTCTCCCTGAAGTCTTAATAGCTAACCATACAGAGTCCATACATCTCGTATCAAATCCTTCTAAGGAGGTAACATAATCACCATTCCTGATTCATGAAGAACACTCCTGATCCTGACATACATACATGACATGAAGCAGATAAAAGTGCAGAAGAGTTTCAATCAAAGCAACGATAGCAGGTTAATACCATTCTTAATCATACGCCCTAAATAGAAGAATTAACTCAAGGGTTCATCTAGTCCTTTTTGAAACATGGTCCTGGCTTATCTCAAGATAGGACCTTCTAAGATAGATAGCCCGTTCATGGCGATTACACGAATTAAACCTTTACCAACTACTATTACGGTTGGGTATTGCACAGTCATCAGAAGGAATGTCAATCTTCCAAACCATAATTCAACCTTCACATTTTTAACCATCATCACTGTATTCTTTTGGCACACGCGCCTATAATTATCCACTTACCTTTAAAGTGTCGGCCACCTCTTTGGCCTTTCCTGATAGTAAAATTTCCTTACAGTCAATGTCATTTTAACCACCTCCAAATAAATTTCTACCTTATTTCCGATCACTGCTTGAGTGAAGATGTTTTCCTTAAAATCAGATGGGAAAAAAAATATCACCATTTTTCCATAAGTTATTGCCTCATTCTTTAGAGGCTAATCACTGTCAAGACTGACTCTCAATCATACTGTAACACCCCCAGATCCGGGGTCGGGGATCCGGGTCGTCACGAGTTCCATTTCCCTTAATAACACCCAATCTTAATAATTACTCAACTACTCTGTACTGTGACCCCACAATAAACACACACACCACACGTTATAGTCTCAGAGATGAACATCCAAAATAACCACAAGTCATTTTATTCCATAATTATCTTCCAATACACCTTAAAAGGGTTTTTGAATAAATTTACATTTCTTTGCCATTATTACAATTCATAAATATAAATAAATCTGGTCCATCAAAAGTTGAAAGCCTAGCCTATTGGTAGTTCCTACCTCAGCTACGGCGGCATCAATGCTTCTAGAAAACTGCGGAACGTCTCCTAATCGCTTGCGAATCGGGAGCTTGGTTCTGTTCATCTTTTCTATCTGTTGTTGTGTGATGAAAGAAGAAAGCAAGGGTGAGCAGCAAGCCCACCAAAATAATATGTATAATGATTTACAATATATGAGCCTACTCATAATACTCATGAAAGTCTTGGTCAAAAGAAATGAACCAAGTTTGATATCTTAATGCGATGAAGTCGCAAAATATTCAGTATATATACATATATACTTTTCAAAGTAATGGAAGTCCTCTTCCATGCATAATATACACAAAGTCCCATTGTATAACTGTATAAAAATATCGTTGCAAGGTGATCTCATATATCTAACCTTGTCTCAACGTTTTTCTGAAAATCTTTGTCATTCATAAGACAATTATTAATTAGATATAAGTTTAAAAGATGAAGTTACCAAATACTTCACTACACTTATATCATTCCCAAATACTACTTGAACTACCACCGTTCAAGTTATAATCAATTTCAAAAGTTCATCCCACTGATGAGACCACAAGATAAGACTTGAATAGATTCAATCTTTGAAATATTATTGAATGAAAAAGTTATGAGATACTTTATTTAGTCCCGATATATATATATCCACATATATATACCCCTTTAAACATTTCCTGAAACCTCTGTTATGTAAAGTATGAACAGAGTTTGAAACATCCAATGAATTTTGGAAAGGAAAGAATTTTGGCATAAACCCGATATCTCGCTGATCAGGCAAAGATACCAATAGTAACCTTTTCTACTGTAGATGGATGAATTCCTCACCGGTCATCACCCTGGCCGCATTAGGACCTCGCGCTCGACCGTACCCCGGCCCCTCACGCGTTGATGGACTGCCACCCAGCCACTTACACAATAATAGACCGTACCCCGGCCTGTCGCTTATGCCGACTCAATTAGATGGGCTTACTTCCCGAACATTGGGCAAGTAATCAATTCATTTACCAAAACTGCAACCTCGTTGCGAATATAAAATACACCACAGAGCCGGATTCCCCAGGTTTTGAGCGAGTATTTAAATCCCCTTAAAAAGGAAGATCTTAAATATAAAAATGAGTTTTGGGATCCGCTCTGACTTTTAAAAATCATTTTGAAGACTCGAAAACACTTTAAAGAGTGTTTGGAGTAAAACTGATTTAATGAAGTAAATCAGTCCCCAGAATATTAGAAAATATCTGAATATTATTAATTAAATAATATTCCCATAAAGAATAATCTTTATAAAAATAATTGAAGTAGAAGTATTAAAATTTATACTTGAAACGAGTATTAAATAACCAAAGATATACTTATGTGAAAGTATTATCTTTATTTGAATAATCGAAAATAAGTTTGATTATTTACAGTTTATTCTCTAATGAAATAAAGAATATATTTCAGCAAATAATCGGAGTCATAGATCCTCAAATGAATATTCAAATAATATTCATTAAATAAAATAAGCTGAGTCATAAGCCCTCGAATGAATATTCAAATATTATTCAATAAATAATATAAAAGAGTCATAAGCCCTCGAATGAATATTCAAATATTAATCAATAAATAATATAAACTGAGTCATAAGCCCTCGAATAAATATTCAAATAATATTCAATAAATAATAAAAGGAGTCATACGCCTTCGAATAATATTCGAAATAATATTCAATAATAAATAAAGTTTAAAGTTATCGAATAAACCTTATTCGATTAATAGTTTTGAAAACTATGACCATATATATGTATATATATATAAATATATATATATATCCATATCCATATATATACAAATCTACTCGGGATCCTCGACTCCCGGTTTTAGAAAATATTTTCACCTTTGGGTCCCTATACTAAGGGTATATGCAAGATACCGCTATCCTCTAGCATAGGTATTATCAAATGAACCAACAGATATATATTTCAAGAATATGAACAGGCATGCATATATACCATATCACATGCTACAATATATCGCAAGAATTTGCTAAATAACCAACATGCATCTATCGCAAGATAATGCATATACAAGTGTATACATCACAACAACAGTATAACGGATAGAATACTTGCCTGAGCGACTTGGGGGTGAGAAAGGCTCGGGACGAGTCTGATAACCTATAAACAACAAGTAAGTTGGAATTAAACCAAAATCACTTGTAATTCTATACTTTAACTAACTTAGACTCTAACGCTCGTTTTGCGCTCACTGATTCGCTTAAGTCACTCGGGTACCCTCGGCTCCACCATTTTAATAATTTAATCTTTACGAGTTTTAAAGCGATTCCTTCGCGAGTGACTTACCAACTGCCTAAAAAACTTACCATAAATGTTTCATACATTAATTAACCCTTTTGGTCTTTAACCTACATTCCAAAGTAAGGCGAGGGAAAAAGTTTCGTTCGCGAAACGCCGTACTTGAAACGGTCGTTTCTCCTAAACCGTGCATCGGAATCGAACGAACTACATATCAAAACGTAGCTCGTAACATGAACTATCTAAACATGACAATGGTCAAACCTAGCAGTGAGTTTCAAGGGTTCTGATGTTAAGAACAAAAACAGTCTACGGTAAATCGGACATTATGACGGCTATGTTTACGCGATTTCCCAAATTTAAACCACTCGATACCAACCACAAATCAACCCCAAATCAATCATACAACCAATATCCATCCTTATCACATCATAACAACCCCAACAAATCCATATTAACCATTTATACTTATTCCTCACATGAACTAAAAGCTTTACTTAGGTTCTTTAACTAATTACCAAGATTTACAACTCCAACAATACAACAAAACCAACTAATCTCTACAAACTCAACCAAACTTCAACCAATCAAGCATCATGCCTCACATATGCTATATCAAACACATTCAATCCTAATTACTCAAAACTAAAGCTAGGGTTTGTAGTTTATACCTTCCTTGGAGAGTGGAGAATCAAGAGAATGGCTTGGAATCACCCTTAAAGTCCTTATCCAAGCTTAATCTAAACAAAACTTCAAGAACACAAATTTTAGTTCTTGAAAACACTATTCACCATCTTCTTTCATGATTTATAGAAAAAGATTGGCTTGGAATTAGAAGCTTAAACTTATAGGAAGTATGTAACTATCCATGGGGAAGCTTAGATAATTACCTTGCTAAATAGTAAGTGGAGGAGCTTGGACTTCCATTTTCTAAGAAAAGCACCCGAGAGCTTCAAGGAGAAGAAGAGAGATTTTTTTTTTGTGTTTTGTGATTTGTTTTGCTTGGTTGCTAGATTTTTGTTTTGTTTTAGGCCAATTACCCATTTACCCTTGATTTTGTGTGGTTAACAATCCACCACATTTCCTTCCCTTCTATGTCATGCTTGCATCACTTTGCTATGTCATCCTCCCTTCCTTGTCCTCTTCTCATTGGTTGGTGACATCACTTCCTCTAATCCCTTTGCTTAACTTCCTAATTGTTTGCCTAATGACCGCTGATCTGTTATACGGTTCGCTTAACTTTCGTTTTCATTTATCGTTTGAAGGATCATACCCGGGATCTTATTACTTAGGTTCCCTTAACCTTTCTCAATACATTGTATTCCTTTTATGATCCTCTCTTATAATCCTTTAATTTAAATCCTTTTTATCCTGTTACCTTATACTCAATTCTCTCCGTATCTAGTGGATTTCCGGGAAAAATCAAAGTGTTCGGAATTGGATTCTGACGATCTTTACATACACTTATATCCCATATAAAGTACTAATAAAATCTCAAAATATCCATATCAGAACCCCTACATAGTGTGGCATGAAAAGTTTTCTCGTTCAGCAAAAACACTATTCATAAGGGTTTCAAAATTTCTCAAAAATTGGGGTTATTACAGTCTCCCCTCCTTAAAAGGATTCCGTCCCGGAATCAGATAGAAAACAAATGGGGATACTTTCTTAGCATTACATTTTCTAACTCTCAAGTAAATTTTCCCACATTGTGGTTCTTCCATCAAACTCTGAAAAGTTTGATAACCCTTCTCCAAAGCACTTGTTCCCTTTTCACTCTATAACCCTTCCTGGTTGCTCCATATAGGTTACGTCGGGTTACATATCTATGCGCTCATATGCCTCTATTTATCTGGCATCTGAATTTCACTTCCTTAACATTGATACGTGAAACACGTTACGACCTGCTACATGTTCGGGGTGGGGCTAGCTCATATGCTAACTTCCCAAACGTCTTAATATATCCAAGGGTCCAACAAATTGTAGACTTAGCTTTCCTTCCTTTCCGAACCTCATCAATCCTTTCCAAGGGATACCTATAACATTATAGGTCCCCTATTTCATACTCTTTGTCCTTTCGTGTCAAATCAACATACTTATCATGTCCATCTTGGGCTACTACCAGCCGTCCTCTGATTAGATCTATCATACCCTTGGTCCTTTGGACTACTGCGGGTCCGAGCATCTTGCGCTCTACAACTTCATCCTAACATAAGGGAGATCGACATTGTCTTCCTTCAAGGATCTCATAAGGCGACATCTCAATAATGACATATGATCTATTGTCGTAAGATAACTCAATCCGAATTAAGTGATCATTCCAAATTCTTTCAAGTCTATTACACAGACTCTCATCATAGCTTCCAATCATTAGAGCTCTTGCTTCTCAATACCCATTCTTTTCCAGTTCGTAATCGCTATCACCTTCCGTTCCTAATATTATACTGGTTATACTTTTGCTCGTTATCGTTCTATAACCTTTTAATAACCACGTCAACCTTAGTATCATGAACGTGTTCCCATTCCGCATACTACCACCACTTTATTACTCCTTTTTCAGTTGTTTCTATTTTCCGGAATTTGATCAATCAAATAGAAGTAAAGGAATTTGTTGAGAGATCACTATGATCACGAACACTTGTCCTATTGCATAGTTAGTACAGAAGGTGGCCAGCCTTTAGTACTTGACAAGCAATTAAACAATAGATGGTATCCTACTAGGCTTCTATCACACAGATAGATAGTCATTCGGCAATACCTCCCCTTTCTGGAAGGGTTGTTCTTCTCAGATTACATGAAATGAAAAGAAGAGAAAAGAACGAACTGAAGAGAATTGTATATTCATAAAAAAAATTTATTGCCATAAAATATCTGGCTTGGAATCTACCTCTGAACTATAGAGTTTGTCATAGAAGAACAAACATATATGTATTTATATCAACAACAAGTATTATAGCATCGCATTTCACGTGCCTAAATATTTTCGCTATCCCGTCCATCATTCTATGGACCCACACTCTTCCTCGAGCTTATACATAATCACCTTTGAAACTCCCTTGATATCGAAAATCGAATCTGGGATCTCATTCTAGACATCATCGTTAATAGAATTCTATGCTTGCACCGCAACCTTCCTCATATAGTAATACGACTCTCTTTTCATAAGAGGGAATAAATATTCAATAGGTAGATACTCTACTTAATTAGTCTATCAATGATAACTTATACACTACCACTACCCGATTAGTGGTATTCAATCTCAACACCCATTCCAATACAACTCTCACGATTGTAACCAGCTCATTACTCGCAGAATCATTGCTGCCTTACTATGGTCCACAACTGAACTACTGTCATCATTCACTTTCCATGAAATCTTAATATCTAACCATACGGAGTCCATATATGTCGTATCTAATTCTTCTAAGGAGTTAACATAATCACCATTCTTGATTCATGGAGTACACTCCTGATTCTGACATACATACATGACATGAAGCAGATAAAATTGCAGAAGAGTTTCGCTCAAAGCAACCATAGCAGGTTAATACCATTCTTAATCATATGCCTTCAATAGAAGACTTAACTCAAAGGTTTGTTTGGTCCTTTTTGGAATGTGGTCCTGGCTTATTCTCAAGATAGTATCTCCTAAGATAGATAGCCCGTTCATGGCGATTACACGAATTAAACCTTTACCAACTACTATTACGGTTGGGTATTGCACAGTCATCAGAAGGAATGTCAATCATCCAAACCATAATTCAACCTTCACATTTTTAACCATCATCACTGTTTTCTTTTGGCACACGCGCCTATAATTATCCACTTACCTTTAAAGTGTCGGCCACCTCCTTGGCCTTTCCTGATAGTAAAATTTCCTTACAGTCAATGTCATTTTAACCACCTCCAAATAAATTTTCTACCTTATTTCCGATCACTGCTTGAGTGAAGATGTTTTCCTTAAAATCAGATGGAAAAAAAAAAATATCACCATTTTTCCATAAGTTATTGCCTCAGTCTTTAGAGGCTAATCACTGTCAAGACTGACTCTCAATCATACTTAGAACATCTTTTATCTTAAGTCCTACTTGCCCTGAACAATTTCGACCATTACTGGTTCGATCCATACTTTCTCGTGGTTTAACACGTGCCCCACTTGGCATCATTATAATTACGTCATATTTCCTTTATCCACATTTTTATTCCTGAGAATTTTGAATATTACCTTTCTCCTTGGAAACCTCTAAGGTTATCCTTCAATCGTTCCTCCTGTGTTCCCTAAATACAGGGCATATCAAAATACCATTTACTATTACTAGAACCATTGTCTATATATTTCTGAAAATTTCTCCACTAATTCTTAAAGGTTATTGTTACCTTAACCCTTTCCAATCATACTGTCAAAACTCATACCGTCCCTATTAAGGGTGAAATGCAAACCTTTATGCATTCCCCTAGGATTCATTTAAGTTACCGATGTTCTAGCCTTAATTCCACCTTTAAAAGGTACCTGCATCCATCCATGGATAAATCAAGTCATATATCCTTGACAGATTATCTTATTCATCATTCCCACCTCGTAGTCGATACCTAATTTCATAATAGCATCCTTATTCAATTGAGGTCAATCCATATGGCCTCCAAAAGATAACAATGGTCATCCGCTTATCTTGCCTAATTTGGTAACGATAACAAGGATGTTCTGGAAGATATTGGTCGTGTTCAACGTGAACTTCTTCTTAATAAATCCTTATTTACTTTTGTTGTTTATCTCAACAGTCATCTCAATATTGGGATATCTTTCATACCTGGCGTCTCCCTTCCTGGTATCAAGCCACCGGTCTTACACTTCACATTCTTGAAGGTCACTTCCTTCATCCAATTTTCTTAATTTCTTACTTTCTTGTCTCCTCAGTCTATCCGCGTCTCATTATTTATCCTTCGAACTATCTCAAGGTTTCTTCGAATCCTCCCAACTTACAGGGGATAATATATATGTATCTCTTATGCCCTCAACCATCAATTTTAACTCATGGTGAATCACCCTCATCCTGACGATCATATAATTTTCTATTTCTATTAATATGAGTCTTTAGGGTTTCCCCATACCCAACTCCCTTATCATTCCTCAAACTCTGTTGCCTTTATATTTCTTTCCACTTCAATTTCTTTTTATTTTCCTTTCGCTTATCATTATTTCATGAACCAACACAACATAAGCATTGATTTCAAACATCCCGTCATTCTGGATTCGTGTCCTCAGAACGAATCTTGACAACTTTTACATCTTAGATTCATAATTCATCATACTCTTCTGCCTTTGTTCAGGCTCTAAAGCTTTTACACTATCTCCTTATCTTTGGGAATTACTTTCCCGAAAACAATTGACTGAACTTAAATCAGTTTATTATAATCTCTTACTCCGTGCCTTCCTTGGTCTTTCACCAGCGGGTGGTCTCTCTCTTAGGAGGGTAAGTGACAAAAATAGTCTTTTATGGTTCGTCAATCATTCAGAATCTCAAATGATTCCTCTATTTCCTTTAGCCAGGCTCTTGCCTCGACTAGGTCAACCTGTTCCTTGGAACTCTGAGAGCTTAGCAATTTAAAGGTCCTGAAAGAATTTCTCACCGCACCTGTCTCCTCAGGGTGGTGGTTGGGGATAATAGTCTAAGTTCTGTCTAGACTGGTCCATAAATTGTCGTATAGGAGTACCATTCGGGTCTCCTTTCCTTTCTCGACTTTCTGTTTCCTTAGTATGAAATGTTTCAACCTTTTCCCATAATCGGGGGTTATCTTATACATTAAAACCTTGTTTTCCACTCTATTATGTTATGGGTTCTTTCTTCTTGATGGCAACCTCCTGACTATCACATTCAGGGTTTGCCCTAAATCCTATTCCTCAAACTATGGCTGTCATCTAAGTTCTCATCCTTACGCTCTTGAACTTTTGGAACCCAATTTCTGTAGGAATACCTCATTATTCCCTTATCATCTTTCTCTGGCACCGTATGCTCTTTTCCAAAAATTCGGTCTGTATTGCAATCTCAAACAGCTTTTCGGTACCGGCTCCGGTTACCTTCACTTCTATTTCCATTTTCTCAAAATCTCTTATAAACTATCCCAAAGACATTATCATCTTGGGTCTCCCCTTTTACTAAGGGCATCAGCCACCACATTGGCTTTCCCCGAATGATAAAGAATCTCCCAATCATTATTCTTGATTAGCTCTAACTGCCTCCTCTGGCAATATGTTGAGCTCTTTCTACGCGAAAATTTACTAGAGCACTTATGGCTTAGGTAATTCTCGCACTTCTCTCCATACAAGTAGTGCTTCCAATCTTTAGGGTAAAACTATTGCCACGAGCCTAAGCTCATGAGCGGGGACATCGAATTTCATATTACCTTAATTGTCTTGACATGTACGCGATTACCTTACCGTGCTGCATAAGCACGCACCCTAAGCCCTTGTGCGAAGCGTCACTACACTTCACAAAATCTCCTTTTCCATCCGGCAACGCCAGCATAGGGGCCATCACCGACCTCTGCTTCAGTTCTTGAAAGCTGTTCTCGCATTTCTCTGTCCATTCGAACTTCTCAGTCTTACGAGTAAGCCGCGTTTAAAGGGGTTACTATCTTTACAAACTTGAACGAACCTCCGGTAGTGACCGGCCAATCCTACCTCTGGTAGTCGACCAAACCATGGTCATCAATTCATCAGTGGTCCTTTATCCAATCCTGTCAGGATCCTCCATGGGGTTCCTCCTCAACAACTATCCCTACTAGGACAACATCCTCAATATCAACATCATCGGTCCTGTATTAGGACACTCTATCGGATCCATAATCCGATCTCCAATTAGTAATAAAATATCATCACGATGTTGCTCCTCAACCTCAGGGTTCGGAGTCCCGCTACCATATACGATAACGAACTACGCTCCTATCACGATATTTATAAGGGTTCCCATAAGGGTTTTAACTGTCAGTGCTACGTTAGGTAGCCCGACTATGAACTTGGCAAGAGTTCTTATTATCTTAGTTAACTTATTATCTTAACGTCCCATCATCTCTGAGGTTTATAACGCTTAGCTCTGATACCATTTCTGTAACACCCCCAGATCCGGGGTCGGGGATCCGGGTCGTCACGAGTTCCATTTCCCTTAATAACACCCAATCTTAATAATTACTCAACTACTCTGTACTGTGACCCCCACAATAAACACACACACCACACGTTATAGTCTCAGAGATGAACATCCAAAAATAACCACAAGTCATTTTATTCCATAATTATCTTCCATACACCTTAAAAGGTTTTCTGAATAAATTTACATTTCTTTTGCCATTATTACAATTCATAAATATAAAATAAATCTGGTCCATCAAAAGTTGAAAGCCTAGCCTATTGGTAGTTCCTACCTCAGCTACGGCGGCATCAATGCTTCTAGAAAACTGCGGAACGTCTCCTAATCGCTTGCGAATCGGGAGCTTGGTTCTGTTCATCTTTTCCTATCTGTTGTTGTGGATGAAAGAAGGAAAGCAAGGGTGAGCAGCAAGCCCACCAAAATAATATGTATAATGATTTACAATATATGAGCCTACTCATAATACTCATGAAAGTCTTGGTCAAAAGAAATGAACCAAGTTTGATATCTTAATGCGATGAAGTCGCAAAATATTCAGTATATATACATATATACTTTTCAAAGTAATGGAAGTCCTCTTCCATGCATAATAACACAAGGTCCCATTGTATAACTGTATAAAATATCGTTGCAAGGTGATCTCATATATCTAACCTTGTCTCAATGTTTTTTCTGAAAAATCTTTTGTCATTCATAAGACAATATTAATAGATATAAGTTAAAAGATGAAGTTACCAAATACTTCCACTACACTATATCATTCCCAAATACTACTTGAACTACCACCGTTCAAGTTATAATCAATTTCAAAAGTTCATCCCACTGATGAAGACCACAAGATAAGACTTGAATAGATTCAATCTTTGAAATATTATTGAATGCAAATAGTTATGAGATACTTTATTTAGTCCCGATTATATATATCCACTATATATACCCCCTTTAAACATTTCCTGAAACCTCTGTTATGTAAAGTATGAACAGAGTTTGAACACATCCAATGAATTTTGGAAAGGAAAAGAATTTTGGCATAAACCCGATATCTCGCTGATCAGGCAAAGATACCAAAAGTAACCTTTTTACTGTAGATGGATGAATTCCTCACCGGTCATCACCCTGGCCGCATTAGGACCTCGCGCTCGACCGTACCCCGGCCCCTCACGCGTTGATGGACTGCCACCCAGCCACTTACACAATAATAGACCGTACCACGGCCTGTCGCTTATGCCGACTCAATTAGATGGGCTTACTTCCCGAACATTGGGCAAGTAATCAATTCATTATCCAAAACTGCAACCTCGTTGCGAATATAAATTACACCACAGAGCCGGATTCCCCAGGTTTTGAGCGAGTATTTAAATCCCCTTAAAAAGGAAGATCTTAAATATAAAAATGAGTTTTGGGATCCGCTCTGACTTTTAAAAATCATTTTGAAGACTCGAAAACACTTTAAAGAGTGTTTGGAGTAAAGCTGATTTAATGAAGTAAATCAGTCCCCAGAATATTAGAAAATATCTGAATATTATTAATTAAATAATATTCCCATAAAGAATAATCTTTATAAAAATAATTGAAGTAGAAGTATTAAAATTTATACTTGAAACGAGTATTAAATAACCAAAGATATACTTATGTGAAAGTATTATCTTTATTTGAATAATCGAAAATAAGTTTGATTATTTACAGTTTATTCTCTAATGAAATAAAGAATATATTTCAGCAAATAATCGGAGTCATAGATCCTCAAATGAATATTCAAATAATATTCATTAAATAAAATAAGCTGAGTCATAAGCCCTCGAATGAATATTCAAATATTATTCAATAAATAATATAAAAGAGTCATAAGCCCTCGAATGAATATTCAAATATTAACAATAAATAATATAAACTGAGTCATAAGCCCCTCGAATGAATATTCAAAATCATATTCAATAAATAATAAAAGGAGTCATACGCCTTAGAAATATTCGAACTAATATTCAATAATAAATAAAGTTTAAAGTTATCGAATAACCTTATCGATTAATAGTTTTGAAAACTATGACCTATATCTGTATATATATATAAATATATATATATATATATCCATATCCATATATATACAAATCTACTCGGATCCTCGACTCACTGTGGTTTTTTGTCGAAAATCTTTTCACCTTTGGGTCCCTATACTAAGGGTATATGCAAGATACCGCTATCCTTAGCATAGGTATTATCAAATGAACAACAGATATATATTCAAGAATATGAAACAGGCATGCATATCTACATATTCACATGCTACAATATATCGCAAGAATTTGCTAAATAAACAACATGCATCTATCGCAAGATAATGCATATACAAGTGTATACATCACAACAACAGTATAACGGATAGAATACTTGCCTGAGCGACTTGGGGGTGAGAAAGGCTCGGGACGAGTCTGATAACCTATAAACAACAAGTAAGTTGGAATTAAACCAAAATCACTTGTAATTCTATACTTTAACTAACTTAGACTCTAACGCTCGTTTTGCGCTCACTGATTCGCTTAAGTCACTCGGGTACCCTCGGCTCCACCATTTTTAATAATTTAATCTTTACGAGTTTTAAAGCGATTCCTTCGCGAGTGACTTACCAACTGCCTAAAACACTTACCATAAATGTTTATACATTAATTAACCCTTTTTGGTCTTTAACCTACATTCCAAAGTAAGGCGAGGGAAAAAGTTTCGTTCGCGAAACGCCGTTACTTGAAACGGTCGTTTCTCCTAAACCGTGCATCGGAATCGAACGAACTACATATCAAAACGTAGCTCGTAACATGAACTATCTAAACATGACAATGGTCAAAACCTAGCAGTGAGTTCAAGGGTTGTTAAGAAGAAAAACAGTCTACGGTAAATCGGACATTACGACGGCTATGTTTACGCGATTTCCCAAATTTAAACCACTCGATACCAACCACAAATCAACCCCAAATCAATCATACACCAATATCCATCCTTATCACATCATAACAACCCCAACAAATCCATATTAACCATTTATACTTATTCCTCACATGAACTAAAAGCTTTACTTAGGTTCTTTAACTAATTACCAAGATTTACAACTCCAACAATACAACAAAACCAACTAATCTCTACAAACTCAACCAAACTTCAACCAATCAAGCATCATGCCTCACATATGCTATATCAAACACATTCAATCCTAATTACTCAAAACTAAAGCTAGGGTTTGTAGTTTATACCTTCCTTGGAGAGTGGAGAATCAAGAGAATGGCTTGGAATCACCCTTAAAGTCCTTATCCAAGCTTAATCTAAACAAAACTTCAAGAACACAAATTTTAGTTCTTGAAAACACTATTCACCATCTTCTTTCATGATTTATAGAAAAAGATTGGCTTGGAATTAGAAGCTTAAACTATAGGAAGTATGTAACTATCCATGGGGAAGCTTAGATAATTACCTTGCTAAATAGTAAGTGGAGGAGCTTGGACTTCCATTTTCTAAGAAAAGCACCCGAGAGCTTCAAGGAGAAGAAGAGAGATTGTTTTTTGTGTTTTGTGATTTGTTTTGCTTGGTTGCTAGATTTTTGTTTTGTTTTAGGCCAATTACCCATTTACCCTTGATTTTGTGTGGTTAACAATCCACCACATTTCCTTCCCTTCTATGTCATGCTTGCATCACTTTGCTATGTCATCCTCCCTTCCTTGTCCTCTTCTCATTGGTTGGTGACATCACTTCCTCTAATCCCTTTCTTAACTTCCTAATTGTTTGCCTAATGACCGCTGATCTGTTATACGGTTCGCTTAACTTTCGTTTTCATTTATCGTTTGAAGGATCATACCCGGGATCTTATTACTTAGGTTCCCTTAACCTTTCTCAATACATTGTATTCCTTTTATGATCCTCTCTTATAATCCTTTAATTTAAATCCTTTTTATCCTGTTACCTTATACTCAATTCTCTGTATCTAGTGGATTTCCGGGAAAAATCAAAGTGTTCGGAATTGGATTCTGACGATCTTTACATACACTTATATCCCATATAAAGTACTATAAAATCTCAGAATATCCATATTAGAACCCCTACATAGTGTGGCATGAAAAGTTTTCTCGTTCAGCAAAAACACTATTCATAAGGGTTTCAAAATTTCTCAAAAATTGGGGTTATTACACATACTTAGAACATTTTATTTTTCTTAAGTCCTAATTGCCCTGAACAATTTCGACCATTACTGGTTCGATCCATACTTTCTCGTGGTTTAACACGTGCCCCACTTGGCATCATTATAATTACGTCATATTTCCTTTATCCACATTTCTATTCTTGAGAATTTTGAATATTACCTTTTTCCTTATAAAACCTCTAAGGTTATCCTTCAATCGTTCCTCCTGTATTCCCTAGATACAGGGCATATCACAATACCATTTACTAATAGTAGAACCATTATCTATATACTTCTGCAAAATTTCTCCACTGATTCTTAAAGGTTGTTGTTACCTTAACCCTTTCCCAATCATACTGTCAAAACTCATACTGTCCCTATTAAGGGTGACATGCCAACCTTTATGCAGTCCCCTAGGATTCATTTTAAGTTACCAATGTTCTATCCTTAATTCCACCTTAAAAAGGTACCTGCATCCCTTCCACGAATAAATCAAGTCATATATCCTTGATAGATTATCATATTCATCATTCCCACCTCGATAGTCTATACCTAACTTCATAATAGCATCCTTATTCAAATTGAGGTCAATCCATATGGCCTCCAAAAGATAACAACGGTTATCCGCTTGTCTTGCCTAATTTGGTAACGATAACAAGGATGTTCTGGAAGATATTGGTCGTGTTCAACGTGAACTTCTTCTTAATAATTCCTTATTTACTTTTGTTATTTATCTCAACAGTCACCTCAATGTTGGGATATCTTTCATACCTGGCGTCTCCCTTTCTGGGTATCAAGCCACCGGTCTTACATTTCACCTTCTTGAAGGTCACTTCCTTCATCCAATTTTTCCTAATTTCTTACTTCCTTATCCCCTTAGTCTATCCGCGTCTCATTATTTATCCTTCGAATTATCTCAAGGTTTCCTCGAATCCTCCCAACTTACAGGGGATAACTATATGTATCTCTTATGCCCGTCAACCATCAATTTTAACTTATGGTGAATCACCCTCATCCTGACGAATGCATACTTTTCTATTTCTATTGCTACGAGTCGTTAGGGTTTCCTCATACCCAACTCCTTTATCATACCTCAAACTCTATTGCCGTTATATTCCTTTCCACTTCAATTTTTTTTTTCCTTTCTCTTATCATTATTTCATGAACCAACACAACATAAGCATTGATTTTAACATCCCGTCATTCTGGATTCGTGCCCTTAGAACGAATCTTGACCACTTTTACAACTTAAATTCACAATTCATCATACTCGTCTGCCTTTGTTCTGGCTCTAAAGCTTTTACACTCTCTCCATAACCTTGGGAATTACTTTCCCGAAAATAATTGCCTGAACTTTAATCAGTTTATCATAACCTCTGGCTCCGTGCCTTTCTTGGTCTTTCACCAGCGGGTGGTCTCTCTCTTAGGAGGGTAAGTGACAAAAACAGTCTTTTGTGATTCGTCAATCATTTAGAATCTCAAATAATTCCTATATTTCCTTTAGCCAGGCTCTTGCCTCGGCTGGGTCAGCTTGTTCCATGGAACTCTGAGAGCTTAGCGACTTAAAGGTCCTGAAAGAATTTCTCACCGCACTGTCTCCTCAGGGTGGTGGTTGGGGATAATAGTCTAAGTTCTTTTTAGACAGGTCCATGAATTGCCGTATAGGAGTACCGTCTCGGGTCTCCTTTCCTTACTCGACTTTCTGTTTCCTTAGTATGAAATGTTTCATCCTACTCCCCATAATTGGGGTCATCTTTTAATTTAAAATCCTTATTTTCCACTCCATTATGTCATGGGTTCCTTCTATCTTGATGGCGACCTCCCTGACTATCACATTCAGGGTTTACTCTAAATCTTATTCCTCAAACTATGGCTCTCATCTAAGTTCTCATCCTTACGCTCTTGAACTTTCGGAACCCAAATTCTATAGGAATACCTCATTATTCCCTTATCATCTTTCTCGATATTAATCTTTTATCTAATTGTTGGCTCCCTGCCTTCATTCATAACTTTTTCTGGCACAATATGATCTTTTCCAATAATTCGGGCTGTATTGCAATCTCAAACAGCTTTTCGGTACCGGCTTCGGTTACCTTCACTTCTATTTCCATTTTCTAAAAATCTCTTATAAACTCTCCAAAAGACATTATCATCTTGAGTCTCTCCTTTTTACTAAGGGCATCAGCCACCATATTGGCTTTCCCCGAATGATAAAGAATCTCCCAATCATTATTCTTGATTAGCTCTAACTGCCTCCTCTGGCATATGTTGAGCTCTTTCTACGTGAAAATGTACTAGAGCACTTATGGCTTAGGTAATTCTCGCACTTCTCTCCATACAAGTAGTGCCTCCAATCCTTAGGGTAAAACTATTGCCACGAGCCTAAGCTCATGAGCGGGGATATCGAATTTCATATTACCTTAATTGTCTTGACAAGTACGCGATTACCTTACCGTGCTGCATAAGCACGCACCCTAAGCCCTTGTGCGAAGCGTCACTATACTTCACAAAATCTCTTTTTCCATCCGGCAACGCCAGCATAAGGGCCATCACCAACCTCTTCTTCAGTTCTTGAAAGTTGTTCTCGCATTTCTCTGTCCATTCGAACTTCTCAGTCTTACGAGTAAGCCGCGTTAAAGGGGCTACTATCTTTACAAACTTGAATGAACCTCCGGTAGTGACCGACCAGTCCTACCTCTGGAAGTCGCTCTAACCATGGTTATCAATTCCACAGTGGTCCTTTATTCATTCTTGTCAGGATCCTCCACGGGATCCTCCTCAACAACAATCCCTTCTAGGACAGCATCCTTAACCGCTACATCCTCAATATGAACATCATCTGGTCCTGCGTTAGGATGCTCTATCGGATCCATAATCTGATCTCCAATAAGTAATAAAACATCATCGCGTTGTAGCTCCTCAACCTCAGGGTTCGGAGTCCCGCTACCATATACGATAACGAACTACGCTTCTATCGCTACATTTATAAGGGTTCCCATAAGGGTTTTAACTGTCGGTGCTATGTTAGGTAGCCCGACAATGAACTTGGCAAGAGTTCTTATTATCTTAATGAACTTATTATCTTAACGTCACATCATCTCTGAGGTTTATAACACTTAGCTCTGATACCATTTCTGTAACACCCCCAGATCCAGGGTCGGGGATCCGGGTCGTCACGGTCTTTCTTTCCACAATATCACTTCACTTAATTAATAATAATAACCTTATGCTGTGACCCCACACTAACACACACCACAACCTGTTATAGTCTCAGAGATGAAATTTAAATAAGTACAAGTCTTTGAATCCACAATTTAAAAGTTATTACAACCCAAAATGATTTCTTGATAAATTTACAGTTAATTGCCATTATCTGCCACAAGTTATAATTATACATAATTGATTCTCAAAAGTAGATGGTCTGATCTACAATAGATCTACCTCTGCAGCTATAGCAGCTACAACATCAACGGGAAGACGCGGGACACTTCCCACGCGCTTGCGCTGGGTCTGCTGGAGTCTGGCCATCTTTCCTAACTGTTGTTGTGTGATGAAGAAATAAAGCAAGGGTGAACAGCAAGCCCACCAAAATAATATGTATAATGATTTACAATATATGAGCCTTCTCATAGTACTCATGAAAGTCTTGGTCAAAAGAAATGAACCAAGTTTGATATCTTAATGCGATGAAGTCGCAAAATATTCAGTATATATACATATATACTTTTCAAAATCTTGGAAGTCCTCTTCCATGCATAATATACACAGAGTTCCAGTGTATAACTGTATAAAAATATCGTTGCAAGGTGATCTCATATATCTAACCTTGTCTCAATGTTTTTCTGAAAATCTTTGTCATGCATAAGATAATCATTAACTAGATATAAGTTTAAAAGATGAAGTTACAAGATACCCCAAAATACTTATATCTTTCCCAAATACTACTTGAACTACCCCCGTTCAAGTTATAATCAGTTTCAAAGGTTCATCACATAGATGAGACTACAAGACAAGATTTGAATAGATTCAATCTTTGAATATCATTATAAATAATGAAGTTACGAGATACTTCATTAAGACCCGATATATAAATATATTCATATATATCTCCCATACATTTCCTGAAAACCTCTGTCATGTAAAGTATGAACAGAGTTGCAATATCCAATGAATTTGGAAGGAAAAGAATTTTGGCATAAACCAGATATCTTGCTGATCAGGCAAAGATACCAATAAGTAACCTTTTCTACTGTAGATGGATGAATTCCTCACCGGTCATCACCCTGGCCGCATTAGGACCTCGCGCTAGACCGTTACCCGGCCACTCACGCGTTGATGGACTGCCACCCAGCCACTTACACATTCATAGACCGTACCCCGGCCTGTCGCTTATGCCGACTCAATCAGATGGACTTACTTCCCGAACATTGGGCAAGTAATCAAATTGTTTTCTAAAAACAGCAACCATGTTGCGAATATAAAATACACCACAGAGCCGGATCCCCAAGATTTTGAGCGAATATTCAAGTCTCCTTCGAAAGGAAGATCTTAAATCGGAAAACGAGTTTTGGGATCCGCTCTAACTTTTAAAATCATTTTGAAGACTCGAAAACATTTTTAAGAATGTTTGGAGTAAAGCTGATTTAATGAAATAAATCAGTCCCCATATATTAGAAAATATCTGAATATTATTATTTAAATAATATTCCCATAAAGAATAATCTTTATAAAAATAATTGAAGTAGAAGTATTAAAACTTATACTAGAAACGAGTATTAAATAACCAAAGATACACTTATATGAAAGTATTATCTTTATTTGAATAATCGAAAATATGTTTGATTATTAACACCTTATTCTTTAATAAAATAAAGAATATATTTCAGTAATAAGCGGAGTCATAATACCTCGAATGAATATTATAAATAATATTCATTAAATAAAATAAAGGAGTCATACATCCTCAAATGAATATTCAAAATAATATTCAATAATAAAATAAAGGAGTCATAAGTCCTCGGATGAATATTCAAAATAATTTTCAATAATAAAATAAAGGATTTATAAGTCCTCGGATGAATATTCGAAATAATATTCAATAATAAAATAAAGGAGTCATACATCCTCAAATGAATATTCAAGATAATATTCATTAATAAAATAAAGTTATCGAATAAACCTTATTCGATTAATAGTTTTTGAAAACTATAACCATATATATATAAATATATATATATATATAATCTACTCGGGATCCTCGACTCCCGGTTTTAGAAAATGTTTTCACCTTTGAGTCCCTATACTAAGGGTATATGCAAATTACTGCTATTCTCTAGCATAGGTATTATCAACTGAACCAACAGATATATATGGCAAGAATACGAAATAGGCATGCATATATATATACCATATCAGCATGCTTCAATATATCGCAACATTTGCTAATTAACCAACATGCATCTATCGCAAGATAATGCATATACATATATTCATCACAACAACAGTATAACGGGTAGAAAACTTGCCTGAGCGACTGGGGGTTACGAATGGCTCGGGACGAGTCTGGTAACCTATAAGCAACAAGTAAGTTGGAATTAAACCAAAGTCACTTGTAAATCTATACTCTAACCAACTCAGACTCTAACGCTCGTTTTGCGCTCACTGATTCGCTTAAGTCACTCGTGTACCCTTGGCTCCACCATTTTTAATAATTTAACCTTTACGAGTTTTAAGGCGATTCTTTCGCGAGTGTCTTATCAACTGCCTAACACACTCTACATAAATGTTTCATGCTCCAATTAGTCATTTAAGGGCCTTAACCAAGGTTTCAAAGTAAGGCGAGGGGTAAAGGTTCGTTCGCGAAACACCGTTACTTAAAACGGTCGTTTCTCCTAAACCGTACATCGGATTCAAGCAAACCACATATCAAAACGAAGCTTGAAACATAACCTATCTAAGTATGGAAGTGGTTAGTTTATAGAAGTGGGTGTTCGGGTCCAACAGTTAATCACAAAACAGTTTATAGAAAATCGGGCATTACGACGGCTATAACCTAACGATTTCCAAAGTTTAAACTACACCAAATCATCACCAATTCAACAACAATCCAACATCCATCAACATCAAACTAAACCCATTCATCTAAGTACTATTATCATCCAAACAAACCAAACTTAAAACTAAGGGTTCAAGAGTTTATACCTTCCTTGGAGAGTGGGTAGTCACTAACAAGCCTCTAGAAACCTTGATCTATGCTTAATCAACCTTAAGCTTTCATGAAAATCAAGAAAATCAAAGTAAGTTACTATTCACTACTATTCATCATCATCTTTGATGAGTGGATTAGCTATGCAAACCATGGAATCTTGATCTTAAACTCATGGTATAACTAAGTTATGAAATATAGGATCCAAGGAAACAAACCTTGTAATTTTCCATGGCCTAGAACTTGAGTTTTGAAAATCTATTTCTTCATTTCTTGAAAAGGCCGAATGGAAGAAGAAAGAAATGGGGGAGAGCTTTTGCTTGCTTGTCTTGCCTTGATATTTGTGCAAAGAATGCATGGTTGTGGTTAATTATTGGCTAAATATCTTGTTTTCACTTGCTTATGTCATTGCTTGCATCACTACTTTGCCACATGTCTCATTCTTGTGGTGTGATGATGTCACCTTGCTTCTAACCACATGTTTTAGCTTATATTAGAAGCTTTCTTCTCATGTTACTTGCATGTGCTTACCCCTTGGACGTTTATTTGTTTTACGGTTCGCTTAACTCTCTTTCTCGTTGATCGTTTGAGGGATCATACCCGGGATCTTATTACTTGGGTTCCCTTAATCTTTCTCAATATATTATATTCCTTTTTATAATCCTCTCTTATAATCCTTGAATTTAAATCCCTTTAATCATGTTATCTTATACTCAATTCTTTCGGTATCTGGTGGATTTTCAAGAAAAATCAAAGTGTTCGGAATTGGATTCTGACGATCTTTACATACACTTATTTACTTTATGGAATACTAATACGATATTAGAATTTCCATAACAGTACTCCTATATAGCGTGGTCTGATAATTTTTCTTAATCAGCATCATCAGCAAAAGTTACTATTCATCCGTGTTTCAAAAATTCCAAAAATTGGGGTTATTACAGAGATGGACTTGAAAGAACGTCAATTTCAGCACTCAGAGCAGCCATTTATCATATTGGTAATAATGAAGATGAAGAACTGATGCAAGTCAAAACACAGTTAGTTGAAGTTCTGAGAAATGCCGAGGACAAGCTGGTAACAGACTTTACAAGGAATCACTTTGGATTCAGATTGATCCAGTGATATTGGTAAAGCTACATGTACTGTAAGTTGTATTTAGCTATTTTAAATAATATCTCATTACATTTGTACTTAAATGTTTTTGACATCATCAAATCTATAAACTTGTATATTTTTTATAATTTATAAGTTGGGGGAGATTGTTAGATATATTTGTGATGTCATGTCTAATCTGATTTGTTTAGTTTTAACTTATTATCAGAATATCAGAACTTAACTGGAAATCAGAACTTATTGAAGACATGAAGTTATCAGAACTTAAGGCATCAGAACTTATATCAGAACTTAAGTGCGGATACACTTCAGGATGAAAAGCGGATGATTTATAGGAGATGATCTGGATTAAACAAATAAAGATATGCATGGATAGTTGGCCAGCTAAAGGACTACAGAAGATAATATCTGATTGATGTATTTTAGGAAGCAGATCATTATCATATCAATTAGGAGATATCTTGTAACTGTGTATTATATAAACACGGATTAGGGTTTATATTATAAGTGTTATCATTCACGAGAATATTATTCATTGTAACCCTAGTAACTCTTAGTGATATCATACATCACTGAGAGAGTAGATCAGACCTACTGTAACAGAGTTTGATATATTGAATAGACTTGTTTTCTGTTACATACTTGTGTTGATAATCGAATTGATTGTAGATACTATATTCAACCCCCTTCTATAGTATCATTGAGGCCTAACATAATCTTCTAAAAGCATAGCCTCATATTTGTCCATAATTCCCTCATTTTTCTGTCATCATACCCAAATACCTAGACAAAATAGTCCTTCACCAAGCAACACATATCTTCGTGCTCTGTAACTAACTCTCCACTATTAGACTTAATTGTCTTATTTCTTATTAATTCTCACATTTATTCAAAAGAGTAATTTAGAAATAATATTCATATATTGCATTAGAAGTTGAAAATAGATATGTATTATAAGAAAAAGTTTCTCGAGAAATATTAATATTATCGCATGGAGGAGTACTTTGAAGTCCATAAAATGGTTTTAAAATCTCCAATTTAATTGATTAATTTTTTAATTAATCTTTACAAGGCACTTTACTGATATGTTTTTCAAATATGATTATTACCAACATATCTCTCGTGAACTAATATTAATTTACAATTTAATTCTATTCAATTATAAATACGATGAATTTTGGCTAAGAATTAGCACTTTTAGTCTTCTCGTGGAGTTGTGAAACTCTCATGTTGATTTATTTTTACTTCAAAAATGTAATAATAATTTATTTGTTTACATTCTTTTTTCCTAAAATATAATTTGTAAACAATTGAAGTTGACCAATTACACGATTGAATTTGCTGAGTCTGACATTTACCGGTCTTTTATGTGTTTCGAGGGAAAATTTATAGGATAGTATAGTAGAGCAAGTCCGAGAATATTTCAGTAAAATGCCATATAATTATAATAAAATAAGAGTAATGTTATGTACCCAAAATGTATATCCAAATGACACATGGCGGTTTATGATTCGTGGGACTTATATATATATATACATACAAGAGGGGTTCATTTCATTTATGAATCACTGACCAATAACTGTTTTGGAAACGGTTTCAGGGGACTATAACATTTCTCGTAAAATAAAGTGTTTTAGTGATTTATGTAGTATTTTAATATATCAAGTCCAACAATATTTCTAATAATTATGCATTGTTATTAATATTAATATATTATTGTAATTGAATTATAATTGGAGGGAAGAGAAAATATGGCTGGAGAGAGAAGAGTAGAAAAAATGGATTTTTTTTATCGATATAATTGAAATAGAACACACATGTTAATTCCTTCAAAAAATAAGGAATGTGACCGTTATCCTAGTATTTTAAGGTATTAATAGGACATTATTGGAGTAATCAATTATTTAAATTGCCTTAAAATTTAGTTAAGGGCATTATTTTAGTGCATTGTTGGACTTACTCTTCCGAAAGGTGCCATACATGATATTCTAAGTTAAAATTCGGTGCATTTGACAAAAATCATTAGCACAATTTCTTCAAAGCCTATTTTAATCTAAGTCACATCTCTAATGTCTTAACTTATATTTTATAAACACTATCTTTTTCTCTCCCCCCTTTATATTGAAGGAAGGAACCTTAAATAATAAAATATTAAAAATATAGCGTGGATAGACACATCGCTGGAAATGAAGTTATTTAATTATACCCTAAGTTATTAGAACATAATTTTTAATATTATATTTAAAGTTTGAACTAGAACATTGTTGAACTTACTCTTAATGGATACTAACTCTCTTAACAGAAAGTAGATCATTGAGGCGGGAGGAAAATGAGTGCAGGGCTATGTCAACAATAGTTGCTGAGTACCATGGCTCTAACTGAACTTCTAATTTCGACAGATAATTTTTTTATTAAATCCGAGAACTTTAGTTAAAAATTACTAAATCAGTAAAAAAATATTTATATTAAGCTTTGTCTGGGTATGGTGGGTCTCTAAAAATAATGATATACTAATTTATTATTTCCGCTATTTTAGGATTCTCATTCTTCAGGAATAAATAATCTTTTTTCTACATGTTGGGACTATTAACATCGATAAATTAAATTGTCATAATACTGCTTTTAACCTACTTTAAGGGGTCTTGTATCATTTGGTGATTTTTCTGTTCACATACTGATTTTTAAGCTGCAATGTATAAAAACAAATGTTTATTTGGGTATACCTAGAACAATGAAAAGATTTGAGACTATGAATAAGAGGTTTTGAGTGTATTACGAACAAGAAAATATTTGTGTGCTTCTGTTATTCCCTAAAATTAAGCCAAAGATTTTGTAGAAGAGGAGGGTTGAATATAAAGTCAAAACTTTTTTTTGATGAATAATAAAAAATGCAAGTAAAAATAAATAAAATATTTTTAAAAAGTTAGGTATTTTTTAGCTCACCACATGAGATATATATATATATATATTTGAAGAAAACTCTCTATAAATTAAAATGTAATGTGTAAGATTATATTTTAGTTCTTAATTTCTCTGAACAATGCTCTCAATACACTCTTGTAAAATGCTTTTTCGCCAAACCCTAGTACTGTTAGACTTGGTTTGTGTACAACCAATGTACATTTTACTAGAAAAAAATAATGCATTAATCTAAATCTCGTAAGATGCTTCCATTCCTTCACACATGACTTATTCAAACTATATGAATTTGTCTGTGATGGATTGTAATTTTGAATTCTTCAATTTTCTCTTCTTCTTCTTTGAGTTTCCCAAAATAATAGAATTTTCTCTTGACTTTTATTTTATTTTTGAGATTCCTTTTGTTGTGCAAAACATGCCCGTACAATAGAAAGACTAAGTCAAACTGACAAACCTAAGTAAGTTGTATTGTAATCTTAGTTTGCATTTTATATTGTAACATTTAAAATCTGTAAAAATGTCAAAGAGCAGAATGTAGTCTTTTTCTTTAAATAGTATCAAGCCTAAGAATTCTATCTGGAAGAAGATCAAGAAGATCATACCTCAGAAGAATTATGAAGAAGCTTGGAGTTGAATAAATCTGTTTTGAGAAAAAAATTTAAGTCAAGATTTCTACATGTCACAGATTTAGTGTTATAGAGAAGTCATTCGAAAACTCCAGAATGACTTATAGAGAAGTCAGGAAAGCTACTAGAGAACTCAGAGATATCGACAAGCGAAATTGAAGACATGAAGATTGGAGATATCGACAAGTCATTTCTTCACTAGAGAACTCAGAGATATCGACAAGTCAAATATCATTAGAGAACTCTGAGATATGGACAAGTTAAATATCATTAGGGAACTCTGAGATATCGATAACTCAACTATCACTAGAGAACTCTAAGATATCGACAAGTCAAATATCATTAGAGAACTCTGAGTTATCGACAAGTCAATTAGTCACTAGAGAACTTAGAGATTTCCATAATCCAAAGTGAAGACATGAAGTGGAGAGATCTCGACAAGCTAAATTACCTTATAGAGATCTAGAGACCTCTACAAGTTAAATCAACCTATATAGTAATGAGAGATCTCGATAAGCTAATATACTTATTGTGACGGCCTCAATCCCGGGGTCAGGAGTTGACGTCATCAACAATAATAATAACAAGCATAATATAATCCAAATTAATAATAATACATAACCACGACCCCTTTACCAAGACCTTTTCCAGGTTTAAGTACGACTTACACAACTACCTCAGAGGAGCCTGGTACGGAAAAAACTAAAACTCTGTCCTGACTACGGTGAAAGAATCTTCTAAGCATCTGCAATACATATATATACAAAACATTCTGCAAGGGTGAGCAATCAATTGATCAGTAGTACCACAATATGAATAACAAGTAAAATTATTTAAAATAAAACAGTGATAGCAACATAATTCATAACTTGTTAGAAAACAAGTAAATCATGTATAAACTGGATATTTAAAATTAGCATGCTCTGTAAAACAATATCGTCGATCGTGTGATGTGTGAATACCAGAGTCAAATTTTAGCATTCTATTTTCATTTCCAAAACCACTGTTCCATTACAGGAACCTGTAGGATTTTATACATCACAGAAGCATGGTAAAACATTTTTCTTGATATAAAATCCATATAATCGCATATAAATCGTGAATAAATCGAGAGATCGATTACTAACCTTTAATAGTCCAAGAACGATGAACGGAGATCCCTAGCAGCTGCTCCTCAATTGTGAAGCACTCCACCGGTATCCACCAAGAGATCAAAATAATGGAGGGAGGAAGAGGTTGAGAGAATTAGGGTTTTTCTTATTCTTTTTTTTTTTGGTTGAGGCAAATAGGGTTTATAATAGTATATTTATAGGCAAAATTTTCAGCTGAAAATTTTCCCATAAAATATTATTATTATTAACCCTCTAATTGATTATTCTTATTAACCAATTAACTAATAATTAAAATACCTTTTAATCATTAATCCCTTTTCTAAACAATTTTAGAAAAATAATTCTCTCACTTGATTTAATTTCCAAAATTAAATTCTTAACTAATAATATAAGAACTTTTCTTAATTAATTTATAATTAATTAAATCTCATTTAATCAATTATTAAATTTCTAATTAATTATTTATTTCACAAATAAATAATTACCATCCATTATTAATTAATTCCTCCACCATTAAATCATTCTCTTTTATGGTGTGACCCTGTAGGTTCAATATTAAGCCGGTAGTAGAAATAAATAATAATAAAACTATTTTATCATTATTTATATAAATTCTCTAATTTATTAAATATGATTAATTAAAAAATTAATCATGTTTATTCTACATCGTGATGGATACTTCTCAGCATATCGTGACTATCCGGATAATACGAATTCACTGCATAGAATACCAAGAACCTATTCAGTGAATAGTTACCGTACAATTAATTCCTTCTACCCTGCAATGTCACGATTAAATACAAGGCATGGAACTCGTGTCAAGCCTATCTTATTTAATCATGCGCTTTCCCATTCATTATGCTTAGTTCTAATTAATGTGAATTAGAAACTCCTTTCTAATTTCATTCACTCTGGCCAGAGATTCCTGAACTAGAATAAGTGGATCAGCATTGAACATTCTCTTCCTTCACTAGAAGGGGTAGATCCTTTATTGATCATACACTATCTTCGTGTACAAATTCCTACACCCAGTAGAGCCCTTATTATTGTCCCTGGAGACTGAGAACTAAACCAAAGTATAGTTCAGTGTACACAAGATGACTATGATGACCTCAAGTCTAAGGATACTTGTACAACTATCACTATATGAACATCTGCTGACACGTGAGTGAACTCCATCAGTTGTTCAGCTGTGTGAGCCATGTTCAGTGAACTTATTCTATAATAAGCACCTACATACTATCTATAGTGTCACCACACAAATGTCTATGAGAACAGACATCCTTCATAATAAAGCAAGCATAGTATGTACCAATCTTTGCGGATCACTAATTACCAGTTAGTAATCCTACGACCAGGAAATATTTAAGTTCAGAGTTATCATCTTTTAGGTCTCATTATTATGATCTCATCATAATTCATAAATAGCTTTACTCTAAATTATGGCATATCTTATTTAAACACTTAAATAGATAAAGCCCACAATAAAACCAAAACAAGTCTTTTATTAATATCAATGAAATCAAAACAGATTACATAAAAGTTATTCCTAAATCATCATACATGATTGGACTTAGGACACATCTCTTTCAATCTCCCACTTGTACTAAAGCCAATCACTCTGGTATCAAATACCCATCTTGTCTTTATGACGATCAAAGTGACTTTGAGAAAGTGGCTTTGTTAAAGGGTCTGCTATGTTGTTATGTGTGTCAACTCTCTTGACGTTGACATCTCCTCTTTCAACAATCTCCCTAATCAGATGAAAGCGCCGCAGGACATGCTTGGAATTCTTATGAGATCTTGGTTCCTTAGCTTGTGCTATTGCTGCGTTGTTATCACAATACAACACAATAGGCTCCTCAAGAATAACTCCCAACTCTGAAACAAATTTTCTCATCCAAACGGCTTCTTTTGCAGCCTCACTTGTAGCTATATATTCTGCTTCCGCTGTGGAGTCAGCCGTTGTAGACTGTTTGGAACTCTTCCAACTAATCGCACCACCATTCAGAGTAAACACGTACCCTGACATGGATTTGCTATCATCACTTTCTGATTGAAAACTAGAGTCAGTAAAACCCTCTATTTTCAACTCAGATTCACCACCAAAAACAAGAAAAATATCCTTAGTCCTTCGCAAGTACTTAAGGATGTTCTTCACTGCTTTCCAGTGGTCTTCACCTGGATCAGACTGATATCTGCTCGTCACACTTATTGAATAAGCAACATCAGGCCTAGTACATAACATCGCGTACATGATAGATCCTATTGCTGAAGCATAAGGAATCTTACTCATACGCTCTCTTTCCTCAGGTGTCTTAGGAGACATCTTTTCGGAAAGGGACACTCCATGGCTCATCGGTATGAGACCTCTTTTGGAGTTTTCCATGCTAAACCTTTTAAGCACTTTCTGGATATATGTACCTTGGGTAAGACCTATCATTCTTCTAGATCTATCTCTATAGATCTTCATACCGAGAATGTAGGATGCTTCTCCCAAGTCCTTCATAGTGAAGTTCTTCGATAGCCATACTTTGACTGATTGCAGCATCGGTATATCATTACCTATAAGAAGTATGTCATCCACATACAATACAAGAAATGTTATCGCGCTCCCACTAACCTTCTTGTAGACACATGGTTCATCTATGTTTTTGATAAAACAAAACTCTTTGATTGTCTCATCAAAACGGATGTTCTATCTACGAGAAGCTTGCTTTAAACCATATATGGTTCACAGCAACTTACACACTAGGTGTTCATTTCCTTTGGAAAGAAAACCCTCTGGCTGTGTCATATTCACTTCCTCTTCAAGTTTCCCATTGAGGAAGGCCGTTTTCACGTCCATTTGCCAGATCTCATAGTCGTAGTAAGCAGCAATCGCAAGCAAAATCCGAATTGATTTTAACAGGGCTACAGGTGAAAAAGTTTCATCAAAGTCAATCCCTTGCCTTTGTTTGAATCCTTTTGCCACGAGCCTGGCCTTAGAGGTCTCCACCTGGCCATCTGCTCCAATCTTTCTTTTGTATACCCACTTGCACCCAATAGGCTTCACACCCTCAGGTGCTTCAACCAAAGTCCATACTTGGTTGGTATACATAGATTCCGATTTTGGATTTTATGGCACTTTGCCATTTATCTGAGTCAACACTACTCATAGCCTCATTATAGGTCATAGGGTCGTCATCATCAATGATTGACAACTCATTGTCATTCTCAATGACAAAGCCATAATACCTCTCAGGTTGGCGAGACACTCTCCCTGTCCTATGAATGGGCTGTTCCACAGAAGGTTGTTCGGTCTGAATAGGTGTTTCCACTTGAACCGTAGTAGTTTGTGCTTCTTGAACTTCATCAAGTTCAATCTTGCTCCCACTGTTTCCTTCAAGGATAAGCTGCTTTTCCAAGAAGGTAGCACGTCTGGAGACAAACACCCTATGAATTGATGTAAAAGTAATACCCTAAAGTCTCTTTAGGATATCCCACAAAATTACATTTTACGGATTGAGATTCCAGCTTATCTGGGTCAACTTTCTTGACATAAGCTGGACATCCCCAAATCTTAACGTGTTTAAGACTCAGTTTCCTTTCTTTCCATATCTCATATGGAGTTTGAGGAATAGATTTAGAAGGCACCTTATTCAGTAAATATGTTGAGGTTTCCAATGCATAACCCCACAAGAATACTGGAAGATTCGCATAGCTCATCATGGACCGAACCATGTCTAACAAAGTTCGATTTCTCCTTTCAGATACCCCATTCAACTGTGGAGTACATGGAGGAGTCCACTGGGAGACTATACCATTTTCTTTGAGATAAGATAGAAACTCTCCATTCAAGTATTCACCACCTCGATCTGATCGAAGAGTTATAATACTATGTTTGGTTTGTTTCTCCACTTCATACTTATATTCTTTGAACTTTTCAAAGGCTTCAGACTTGTGTTTCATCAAATACACATATCCGAATCTAGATCGATCTTCTATGAAAGTAATGAAGTATGAAAATCCACCCATGGCTTGTATAGACATTGGTCCACATACATCTGTGTGTACCAATCCTAGCAAATCTGCAGCCCTCTCTCCATGTCCACTAAATGGAGATTTGGTCATTTTACCCAATAGTACAAGATTCACATGTATGATATGATTCAAAATCAAAGGGGTCAAGTAACCCTTCCTTATGCAATGTCCGCAGTCTATTTTCACTAATATGACCAAGTCTGCAGTGCCATAAGAAAGTGAGATTTTTATCATCCCTGTTTCTTTTATTAGTATGTTCAATTTGTAGTAAATTATGCTCTACGTCATATACATACAGACCATTATTTAAAATACCACTGCCTATAATGAACGTTATCTCTAAGAATTGAACATTTATTATTCTGAATAACAAACGAAAATCCAGCCAAGTCTAACATGGGAATATAAATAATATTCCTCACAATCGAGGGAACAAAATAACAATTATTTAAAACAATAGTCTTGCCCGTAGGCATATGTAAATGAAATGATCCTACAGCTTCAGCAGCAACTCTTGCTCCATTTCCCATCTGTAGAATCACCTCCGCTTTCTCAAGAGTCCTACTTCTCCTTAGTCCCTGCAACGAATTGCAAATGTGAGAACCACAGGCGGTATCTAATACCCAAGTAGAAATTTGATTTAATGACATATTCAATTCAATCATGAACATACCTAAAATCGAAGCAGTAGTCTCACTACCCTTCTTTTACTTCAATTCTGCAAGGTAAACCTTGCAGTTCCTCTTCCAGTGCCCCACCTTGTTACAGTGTAAGCAAACAACTTTGCTCTTGGGGTCTTCAGCTTTCGGTGGAATCGGCTTTTTCTCACCTACTTTCTTCTTCTTGGAAGGGTTCTTCTTCCATTTATGAGGATTGGAACCTTCACCAATTAGAAGAACAAAACTCTTCTTAGGGGGAAAATTTGATTCCGCAGTCTTCAACATGTTGTGGAGTTCAGGTAGGCTGACATCCAGCTTATTCATGTGAAAGTTCACAACAAACTGCGAGAACGAACCCGAAAGTGATTGCAAGACCAAGTCTTGGCTCAACTCCCCATCCATGGCAAAACCAAGTTGTCCAAGACGTTCAATCAAATTGATCATCTTAAGTACATGGTCATTCACAGATGATCCCTCAGACATCCTACAACCGAACAGCTCCTTCGATATCTCATATCGAGCTATCCTCCCTGCCACATCATATAATTCTTGTAGATGCATAAGGATAGTGTGAGCATCCATATGCTCATGCTGCTTCTGTAGCTCAATGTTCATGGAAGCTAGCATGATGCATTGAGCAACATTTGCATCATCTATCCACTTACAATACACAACATGTTCATCATTATGGGCATCACTAGGAGGTTCAGTAGGCTTAGGTGAGTCAAGCACATATTCCAGCTTCTCAACCTTGAGAACAATTCTCAAGTTTCGAAGCCAGTCAGCAAAATTAGGACCAGTCAACTTGTGAGCATCTAGTATACTCCAGAGTGATAGTGCAGAAGACATAACGTATATAGTAAATCTGTAAATGATGAACACATAACAACACTTAGCAAATATTCAATTTCATTTCAAAATACTATATGAATCTGGTCTTTATTCATAAGTGGCTCCCACTAGTTTATCTACATTATATAACCCCCTTAACTGAAAAATTAAGCATTCATAATGCTAGTGGGAATAGGGATCCTACATTCCATCACACAACCTCGGCTGTAGCACGAAATGTCATGTGATGTCAATAGACAGACAACTCTTGTCAATTACATCTCATGTTATTCCCTAATAAAACTTTAGCCTCTTGAATAATTGAGTCACGGCTGTAGCACGACAGACTCAATATTCTAAGTCAAGTCTAACCCAACATTTCGTACAATTGAATCAGTCTCCAACGGCCCACGGCTGCAGCACGTAACGACCTTTAGATTCTAATTCAATGTACACATCTCTATGTAATAGACAAGTATTTCTTATTTTGAAATCAAAGCCCTCAGATGTAGCACGAAACGATAATGATTTAAAAATAAGAATTACTTTCTACCATGTTGGAAGGCTTTGACCGACACAAGCCCGTTGTGTCATTGGCCAATTACTACTTGATATTATTTAATTTTAGAGGGATTATATTATGTTACAATCATAATCATATTATAAAGAGATTCTTCCTTTTAAATTAAATATTTTAAATCAATAATCGATAATCAGATGATTCCCAGATCTGGGGGAGCATTGTCAAGAGGCGTCACTTAATACCCCTTTCTTACAGATCGAAATCTGTTTTTGAAAGAATCATCCTTTCTCTCAATATTGAAAATTCATATTTAATTACGTGTTTCATAAACACAAGAATCTCATGATTGTATTCATAATATTATTGTCAAGGCAAGAAACGATTCATATTCTAGATTTTCTAGAGCACGCCTTATATTGAATTAAGTTCACCTAAATCTATCATCGCATGGTAAACATAGGCATATATCTCATATATAAAAATAAATAAACGTAAAGGTATGCATGTTAAATTATGTAGCATATTTCTCTAAGCATTATACATCTCTATGTACCATATGAAGCATTTAAAAGGTAATTAAAATAATTAAAACATGCTTTAAAACACTTTCGAGAATATAAACAGTTCAAAACTTTTATATAAAAGAAATTTGACCACTCCATTAGATCCGTCTCGGAAAAACGAATCCAACGATATATTGCACGCCCAAAACGAAGTTACGAAACTCCTAGAAATCAAATTAAAAAAGGGCTGTAACGCATTACAGGAACGCGTTACAAGCCTGTAACGCATTCCGGTAATGCGTTACAACCCTTTTAATCCATTAAAAGGTGTAACACATTCCGTGAATGCGCCACAGGGTGTAACGCATTCCCGGAATGCGCGACACCCCTTTCCCCGCGTGCCTGCGCCTGTCAGCTTCTTCTTCCCTTTTTTTATTAATTATTCAACAGCCGCCGTACTTTACACCGAACGTCAGTGCCAACGATCACAGTCAGTACATTCTTCTCTTTAATTTACAGCAGGTGATAACATATATATATATACAACAGATTATATATACATATACATATTTAATTACGAATTTTAATTAAAACAACTTCAAAAAATTATAATAATTAATCCACTCATCAGAAAATTATAAAAAAAATACGCAGACGATCTGTAATACTTGTAGAATCCAGATCTACAGTCAAAACAATTTTGAGAAAGAATTTCTAATCAATCATAATTAATCCATGATATAACTTGCAAAAATCATAATAAATTCATACAAGATCATAAAATTCTGAAATTTTTATCACAGATCTATATGCATACAACCTAAGTTCTGATACCATTGTAGGATTTTATACATCACGGAAGCATGGTAAAACATTTTTCTTGATATAAAATCCATATAATCGCATATAAATCGTGAATAAATCGAGGGATCGATTACTAACCTTTAATAGCTATCCAAGAACGATGAACGGAGATCCCTAGCAGCTGCTCCTCAATTCTGAAGCACTCCACCGGTATCCACCAAGAGATCAAAATAATGGAGGGAGGAAAGGTTGAGAGAATTAGGGTTTTTCTTATTCTTTTTTTTGGGTTGAGGCAAATAGGGTTTATAATAGTATATTTATAGGCAAAATTTTCAGCTGAAAATTTTCCCATAAAATATTATTATTATTAACCCTCTAATTGATTATTCTTATTAACCAATTAACTAATAATTAAAACACCTTTTAATCATTAATCCCTTTTCTAAACACTTTTATAAAAATAATTCTCTCACTTGATTTAATTCCCAAAATTAAATTCTTAACTAATAATATTAAGAAATTTTCTTAATTAATTTATAATTAATTAAATCTCATTTAATCAATTACTAAATTTGCTAATTAATTATTTATTTCATAAATAAATAATTACCAACCATTATTAATTAATTCATCCACCATTAAATCATTCTCTTTTATGGTGTGACCCTGTAGCTTCAATATTAAGCCGGTAGTAGAAATAAATAATAATAAAACTATTTTATCATTATTTATATAAATTCTCTAATTTATTAAATATGATTAATTAATAAATTAATCATGTTTATTCTACATCGTGAGGGATACTTCTCAGCATATCGCGACTATTCGGATAATACGAATTCACTGCTTAGAACACCAAGAACCTATTCAGTGAATAGTTACCATACAATTAATTCCTTCTACCCTACAATGTCATGATTAAATACAAGGCATGGAACTCGTGTCAAGCCTATCTTATTTAATCATGTGCTTTCCCATTCAGTATGCTTAGTTCTAATTAATGTGAATTAGAAACTCCTTTCTAATTTCATTCACTCTGGCCAGAGATTCCTGAACTAGCATAAGTGGATCCTTTATTGATCATACACTATCTTCGTGTACAAATTCCTACACCCAGTAGAGCCCTTATTATTATCCCTGGAAGACTAAGAACTAAACCAAAGTATAGTTCAGTGTACACAAGATGACTATGATGACCTCAAGTCTAAGGATACTTGTACAACTATCACTATTTGAACATCTGCTGACACGTGAGTGAACTCCATCAGTTGTTCAGCTTGTGTGAGTCATGTTCAGTGAATTTATTCTATAATAAACACCTACATACTAGCTATAGTGTCACCACACAAATGTCTATGAGAACAGATATCCTTCATAATAAAGCAAGCATAGTATGTACCGATCTTTGCGGATTACTAATTACCAGTTAGTAATCCTATGACCAGGAAATATTTAAGTTCAGAGTTATCATCTTTTAGGTCTCATTATTATGATCTCATCATAATCCATAAATAGCTTTACTCTAAACTATGGTATTTCTTATTAAAACACTTAAATAGATAAAGCCCGCAATAAAACCAAAACAAGTCTTTTATTAATATCAATGAAATCAAAATAGATTACATAAAAGTTATTCCTAAATCATCATACATGATTGGACTTAGGACACATCTCTTTCAGAACCATCAAATCATCTGGCCCGTTACGGGGACCGCATACCATTTGTTCCATTACTGGAACCACAAACCGTAATTAGATATGTATTGGATGTTATCTAGGGACGGCTGATCAGGCCTCCACACAAGTTATCTAGGTTAGTTTGTCGGGTTATCAAACAAATTTTCTAGGAAAGTTGATCGGGCTTTCACACAAATTAACCGGATCCACAGAGACTAGCTAGGTCTCTGATTAACTATGCTGGACTAATCGGTGAAGATAGCGTGTGTTAGGTCACACACACACACTGTAGAGGGGGTGAATACAGTGTAAAGTACAATCAAATCGAACTTTAATATCTCAAGTAACAGAAAATAAACTTTATTGAAATAATAAACTCTGTTACAGTATGGAACTGTTACCTCTCAGTGATGAACAAATATCACGAGAGCTCGTAAGGTTACAATCAATAATCTTCTCGTATATTGATAAGACTTATAGTGTAAACCCTATGTCTGTGTTTGTATACTACACAGTTACAAGATAATCACTAATTGATATGGAATATAATTCTGCTTCCTAAAATATATCAATCAGATATCTTTTCTTTCAAGTATTCTATTCTTCATAGAATTCCTTCTTCATGCATATCTCTTCTTATATTTGTCTCGATCTTCTTTCCTTTAATCAGCTGCTGTCCTTATCTGAATGTCCTTCAGTACTTAAGTTCTGATATCCATCTTCTGATAATTATCTCCTGATAATATAAGTACTGGTATCCTTAAGTCCTGACTTCCAGTAAGTACTGATTTATCCTGTTTAAGTAAGATCTGAAAACTAAACATAAATCATATTAGCCATGACATTATCAAATATATCTAACAATCTCCCCCAACTTGTAAATTAGCATAATATACAAGTTTAACAGATATTTGATGATGTCAAAAACATTAAGTACAAATGCATGAGAATTAGACTAGATAACTACAACTTACAGTCCTTAAAGCTTTACCAATCTTTAACTTCTGATAACAACTTCAGTCTGTACAAATATCAGAATTTAAGCAGTTGTAGATCTTGACTTGGCTTTATCTTCTGATCTCTCTGATGTCAGGAGTTGTTCTGAGATAGTTCTTCAACAAACATCTCTCAGCATATCTAAGTTCATCAATCATTCTCCTTTTAGCATCTTTAAGCTCTGCAGTATCTTCACCAATTTGAAAGATTGCAGCTCTGAGATCATTAATCTTTGCTTTTCTTATATCCTGATCCAGTCTGATCAAATAAGCTTTATCAGACTCAAGATTGAATTCCACAGCCCTGTAACCCAGAAAGGTAGTTATAATCTTAGCAGTGTTGGGCTTCATTTCAACTATATCACCCTTGTGATCTCTGTACTTTGGAACATATGTGCTGTCAGACTTAACAGAATAAAGCCTTTTCTGTCTCTAAATCTGATCCTTCAAATAGTTTGCAGCACTTCCTGTCAATCTGTCATTCACTTGAAGTAAGAATAGTACATGCTCTAATTCTTTAAAATACTTCAATGGAATGGCATTTTGCCTTATATGATAAACCCTACCATCTGTCATGAAGTACAACAAGATGTGTTCTTTCAAGTAGGTATGGTAAACCATTTGTACAAATTCTCGTTGATTCAATCTCTCAGGAGTTGCTCCAATACCTGGTTCACTCAAGGAAGTTGGATCATTGGTAGTGTTCTGTATTCTTCTTTCATCAGCACTTCCCAATCCAGTTTTATCTCTTGCTTCCTTTCCAGTAACTACTCTTGCTTCAAAACCACTTGCAGCAGTCTTCAAAGGTTGAGTCTGTTTTGCTTTAGTGAATCCTGGTAGGAGTTTCTTTGATTTATCTTCTGATATCAAGTTAACTTGAGCTATGTCAGAGGTTACTTGTTTCTTCGAAATATCAGAACTTACTGTCTCTTGACTCTGAACAACTTGAGCCATGTCAGAGGTTGTCTTAAGAACTTTTCTTGAATTCAGAGCAAGATCAGCATCTTCATTAGTAATTGCTTCATTCTCAGGAGGCACATAAACCTTGATAGGTTCACCAACTTTTTCTTTACCCTTGGATCTTGGATCTATCTGCGGTTGTGATTTAGCCAATATTGCTTCAGTATTTGTCCTTTCTTTTATCACAATTCCTTTGAGTTTGGGAGTGTCTTTTTACCAGAAGCTTCAGATTTAGATGTGACTTTTTCTGATTTAAGTCTGGCTTCTTCTTTCATTAAACTCTCCAAGTCCATTCCTGGATTTTCCTGAAGAAATAACTGTCTTGACATTTCTTCATCAAGATCTAAAAGTTCATCAGAACTTATCCTTTTACCAGTAGCAGAACTAATTCTTTTTCCAGCATTAGAACTTGTCCTGTGACTTGTGATTTCAGCTTTTCTTGATGAGAAGCCTCTACCTTGACTATGACCTCTACCCATTCCAGAGTTTCCTTGGTCATCCTTTTCATCATCCTTCCCTTTCAGTGTCTTATCAGTCTTGCATTTGGACTTAATTACTTTCTCCCCCTTTTTGGCATCAGTAGGTAATAGAAGAGAGACAAGCAATTCCACTGAGGCTTGGATTTCACTAAGTTGAGATTGCTGAGAAGCTTGATTTTTTAGAAAATCATCAATCTGAGCTTGTTGTTTCTCTTGAGTCTTCTCAATATAAGCAACTCGGTCAAAGGTAGGTTAGAAGAACTTTTTCTTGTCAATTTTCTGAATTTGATCCTGTTTGATAAATTCTTCCTGAATCTTGTGTAGCTCTGCATGTGATACTTGAATGGAGATCCTTGTAGATGTTTAGTACTCAATACAGTGACTCGAAGCTGTGTTTTGAAATCATCAATATTTAACATCTCATCAGCTTTTGTCAAGTGCTCATCCAGATTCTTTACAGATGGAACACAAGTACTTGAGTTCCATTCCTTAGTCCGCTCCTGACCAGCAGGAGTTTCACTCCAAGGCACTGGTGCTTCTCTGGTAACAAACTTCTTAACAAGTTCAGATTTAAGAACAGTTTGTTGAGGAGCATGTCCTGAAGGACCTGCTTCATAAGTATCTGCTTGTAGAGCAGCATCACCAGTATCTCCAGCATTTGCAGCATCAGAACTTATAGAATCAGCATCTTCTGACAAAACAACAGTATGCGAAGCAATTGAGGCTTCAGCATCATCTTCTAAGTGCTAATCTGGATCCAAGTTCTGATCAACAGCCATATCCTGATGCTCACCTATATTCTGATCATCAGCATCTAGATGCAGAGAAGGTGTAGTAGATAATTCTGGAGTTTGAGCAGCATCAGTAACAGGTGTTGTTGATGGATTAGTTGATGTTGGAGCTTCTAAGTAAAGTACTTCAGGCACAACCAAGTTCTGGATATCAATATCAGCACTTATGCCTGGGTCAACAGGAGATACAGACTTTTGAACAGGAGACACAGATGGTGTGTTGGCCTTTTCAGTAACATCTTTCTGAGTTGGAGTTGATGGAGAAGTAGTGACTTTAGCAGATTCCTTTTCTTGTGAGATCAGAGATTCCTGACCTCCTTCCTTAGCTGCTGCTTCTTCATCATCTGAAACTGGCCTTTTTGCCCTCTGTTTCTTGTATCTCTTTGAAGATATGGATTCCTTGGGAGTTTTATCAACAGTCATTCTTCTAAGCCTTTTGAGAAGCCTAGATCCCCCAATTGCAGAATCCTTCTGAGAAGGAACTTTCTCAGCTTCTTTATCAACAGGTTCTAATGTAGAAACCTGTTTCTCACTGTCATATTCATCTCTCAAAACAATCCTCCTTCTATTCTGAGGTGTTTGAGGAACAATCTTTGTCCTCTTTGGCTTGGAAGATGAAGGCTTCACAGTAGGTGCTGAGGATGAGGGTTGAGCTGTCTGTGAAGTGGAGAGATATGATTTGAGATATGTTCTGAGGGATGGTTGAGTAGTATGAGTGGTATGTTCTGTTGATTGCTGTGGTATTTGAGATGTGGTGGTAGGTTGGATATCAGGATAAACAGATCTATAGGTGTCAGGATCAGCATCTACCAAGATCTGTTTTACAGACTGATGAATCTGTAAAGGTCTAACCACTGTTTTCTTAAGATCAGGCATTTACCAAATCATTAAAGGCTCGTTTTGCAATTTTGAAAGGTGCAGTTAAGTCAGTGGTAGGTTGGGGTTCATTAGCACAACAAAAATTATATATAAGCTGACAAAATCTAGCAAAGTAAACAACATTCCTATCTTCTGTCATCTTATCCCCAATAAAATCTATCACAGCATTTGCAAAATCGAAATGAGTTTGGTTAATGAGTGCATAACCGATGTGCTGACTCATTATAGGGATTGCATCAAAGTTGGAACACTTATTTCCAAAAGCTTTAGTGATGCAGTCGAAGAAGAAACTCCATGTCTTTCTGATATGAGCCCGTTTCAACTGCCCAAGCTTTGCCAAACTCTGCTCATACCCCAAACTAGCCATTAATTCTTTAAGAGCTGATTCCTCCGGGGTTGAAAAAGTATATCCTTCTGGTAAATGTAGAGCCTTTCGAATTGTACCAGGAGCTACCACATCTGTAGAATCATCCACTTCGAAAACAATACTGGGAGTACCTTGTGTACCACCATTATCAAAGTGCCCAGTCCGCCAAAACGTCAGAACTTGTTGGCCGGAAAACACTGAAGGTTGGGTCAATGCATACCCGATTTCACTGTGCGCAAGAAGATCTTGCACAAAATGCAACTCAGATGGAGCTTCAGCATGATCGAGAATTGCAACATAGTTGTTTGGAACAAATTTAGCTCCATCAATGATTAAATCCTTAGGTTCCATGAGAAAAATCGAGATTTAAGAGTGCCTGTTAGGTGTTTGATAAAATGTCTAAATGATAAACCAACGTCAGGAGTAGAAAGAGAGTAAAAGTAAATAGAGAGATAAAGTGTAAAAGTGAATAAAAGATTAGAAAATCCTCTCTCTATCTTACTTATACTTTTAAAAAAAATGTAACCGTTGGACACCTGTCAGACATGCAGTAATAATGAATAGTTAATGGGCACGGGAAAACAGTAATCATTACTTACCCCCTTGCAGTTTTTCAAGGAAAACCGTTCCACTTACCCAGTAATTCCATTAATCAAGGTAAATCAGTTTTAATTCAAAATTGAAACTGTTTCCACTTATTCAATTATTTTTCACTGCAACACCAATATTCTGAAAAAAAATTCGAGTGAGAATGACCAAAATAAATCAGGTGAGCAAGTACTGATAAAGTCAAATCAGAACTTAATTTAAAACAAAATTTATATGGTCATCAGAATATGAATATTTATCAGGATTTAACAATGCATTACAAAATATCTCAGAGACAAGATCTTGAAAAAAAACACATTTCATTAATATATTGAGAGAATACATTAATGAAATTTAAATTACATCAGAACTTTTTACAAGATTGTCCTAAGCTGCTAAACCTAACATCAACAGCCTTAGTCCTAGCTCAAAAAGCAGGGCAAGGCTGACGATGAAGAAAAATAGGAAGAAGAAAATAAATCATTTCTTCTTCCTACTCTCGACAAATAGAATAGCGAGTCGGATGATTCGCTCTTGCTGGCGGAGAGCTTCCAGCCTTTCCTCCTCCAATCTCTCCAGATGGCGATGGTAATCCATGTAGAAGAACAAGAGGTGGGTGAGTACCTCCTGGGGAACTGAGTCCCATATCTCATCAGGAATGGCAGTGACGTGCCATTCCTGCTGCCAGGCTTCACAGCTCAGCTCCATGTTGAAAGTTTCATAGTTCAAAAACGTATTGTAATTGACCATGGTGTTTTTGATATAATGAAAATGAAGATGAGTTTGTGATAAGAGAGTAGATGTGAAGGCTGATGTGAAGTGGTTGTTTATATAGGCAAAAGAATGCCAAGAGACGCAAGGGAATTTAATGCTGACATGTAAAATTAATTCTACCTCGTCTCCCCAGACTTGGAAGAAGGAAAACAGTCATTGGAAGTGTAAGTCAGGGTTAATGCGCACAACTAACAAGTAAAAAAATTACTGTACGGGTATGTGAACCACTATCCCTAATGATATTGACTGTTAATATTCTACCCAAACATAGTCTGATTTAAACTGAAACTGTTTTTAGATTTTATGCACAAATAAGTCAAGTAAAGAATCAGAATTTAATATCAGAACTTAGACTTATATCAGAACTTAATAGTTACCAGAACATAATTTCTTAACTCGAAAAATGAATGCCTATCTTAGTAAGTCCTCACACAAATTCTGATTTAGATTCTTCAGAACTTAATCATCAGAACATGCAATCAGAACTTGTCCTCAGAATTTGTGCAATGTGACACATAAACTGTTCATATAAAATAACATGAATCACCACAGTTATTTTCATCATTCATATAGAGTGTTTAGTGTGTGCATTAAACTAATTATCAGACAAAGAGTAAAGTCTGATTCACTTAAGTACATCTTAGAAATAAGGCATAACTAAAACTTTACTAAAAACCTGTCATTATTCTGAAACCTACTTTTGAATGAGTTCATGCTTGAGTCCACCTCAACTATTTTGTGCTAATTTTGTGCATCTTTTTAAATTCCATTTTACAGTGGCTTCTCAGTGTAAGTGAGTCACGACTGCTTATCAGAATTTATGCTATTATTAGAGTATTTCTCCAGTAATCATAAAGTGTGAAAAGTCACCAAGAAAATATTTTTCTTTTCTGATGCATATTTACTTAATACCAGCAATGCACTTGGGTCGTTCCTTCCACTATTTTTACTCTAGATCTCAAAGGAGTACCTGAATTTTAATCCTTGAATCTTTTCTTTTTCTTTTGATAAGAGAGGTTTATCAGCACTTAGTACATTCAATAGATTTACTGGCGTCAGAACTTAACAGATGAGAAGCATTATTCTAGTTTGTGACTTAGTAATAAGATAGACAAAGTAAACTAAACTAAGCTCAATATCAGAATTTGCTTGTGTCAAATAGATTTCCACAGAAATAATTACTTCTAACATGGGATCCCTAGTTTATTTAAGACTACTAGTTCAGCATCTAGCACAGGTATCCTCATAGGATTGAATAGTTACATAAACAGACATATCATTTTCAGAGTTTAGAAAGTTACATCAGACAACAGTCAGTACTTAAGCAAATTTTTAATTAAGCACAGAATACACAAAGAGAGTAATTTCTGTAAATACTGATCATAAAATCTGATGCATCAGAACAAAACTAAGCAGATTTAGAGAAAGAACCTGAAACCATTCCAAGTTCATTTACCAATCTTGTAAAAGTAGCTTCACACAGTGGTTTTGTGAAGATATCTGCTAGTTGTTGATCTGTTGGAACAAAGTGCAATTCCACTGTACCTTCATCCACATGTTCCCTTATGAAGTGGTACCTAATGCTGATGTGCTTTGTCATTGAGTGTTGAACTGGATTACCTGTCATAGCAATAGCACTTTGATTATCACAGTAAATTGGGATTTTGAAATATGTTAACCCATAATCCAGTAACTGATTCTTCATCGAAAGAATCTGTGCACAACAGCTTCCTGCAGCAATGTACTCTGCTTCTGCAGTTGATGTGGAAATTGACTTTTGTTTCTTGCTAAACCAAGAAACCAATCTGCCTCCAAGAAATTGGCAGCTTCCACTTGTGCTTTTCCTGTCAATTTTGCAACCTGCAAAATCTGCATCTGAGTAACCTATTAGTTTAAAATCTGATTCTCTGGGATACTACAATCCCAGATCACCTGTTCCCTTAAGATACTTGAATATTCTTTTCACAGCTGTTAAGTGAGGTTCTCTTGGATCTGCTTGAAATCTTGCACAAAGACAGGTAGCATTCATGATATCAGGTCTACTAGCAGTTAGATAGAGTAGAGAGCCAATCATACCTCTGTAATCAGTAATATCTACTGATTTACCAGTATCCTTGTCCAGTTTTGTTACAGTGGCCATGTGAGTGGATGCACTTGAACAATCTTGCATTCCAAATTTCTTCAGCAAGTTTCTGGTGTACTTAGTTTGACAAATAAAAGTGCCTTCTTCATTCTGCTTGACTTGAAGGCCCAGAAAATAGCTAAGTTCCCCCATCATACTCATCTGATACCTTGACTGCATCAGTTTGGCAAACTTCTTGCAAAGTCTGTCATTTGTAGAACCAAAAATGATATCATCAACATAAATCTGGACCAGAAGTAAGTCCTTTCCATGGTTGAGGTAGAATAGTATTTTGTCTATAGTTCCTCTGTTAAATCCACTTTCCAGAAGAAACCGAGCTAATGTCTCATACCATGCTCTAGGAGCTTGCTTAAGTCCATAAAGTGCTTTATCAAGCCGATTGTTAAGAATAGTGAATTACTAGGGACACAATTCAGATTATCTGTGGGTACTGTGCAAGTTAGGGAAAATAAGATGCAGCTGCTAATTCAGCAATATAAGCACTTTCATTGTGAATATAGTGAATCTCTCACTGACATTTTTAGTAGGTTTCAAAAACTGCTAAATGCCCTAAAGTTGCATGGAAGAGTCTATCAGACAAAAGACTCCAATCTCAAGTTCATTAGATCTCTTACAAAGGAATGGAAACCAATGATAGTCTCAATAAACAGAAGTATTTTGAATTGCTGAAATAAAAGGAAAGAGATTTTATTACACAAGAAAATGACTGGGCAGCAGATGGTCTGGATGAGGATGAAGATGTCAGCTATGTTAATCTAGCCCTAATGGCCAAGTCTGATAAAACAGAGACAAGTTCTTCAAGTAATCAGGTAATCACCAATAACCTTGCATATTTATCTAAAGCTGAGTGTAATGATGCAATTAATGACATGTCTACAAAACTATATCATTTGTGTGTTACACTTAAATCCCTAACTAAGGAAAATTCTAAAATCAAATAAAATAATTTGTTTTCAAGTGAGAGGAATAATGTGCTAGAGTCTCAGTTTATTGAATTTGAAAAATTGAGAATAGAATGTAAGATTGCTAAGGATGAATTAACCGAGTCCTTGAAGAAAGAAGAGATTTTGAAGAAGCAGCTTGAACGAGAGCAGGAGGTGATTAAGGCATGGAAATCATCTAGAGATGTTCATGCTCAAATAACCAAAGTTCAAGGTATTGAGTCCTTCTGTGATGCATCCTGGAAAAAGAGTAAAGAGACGCTGGAATCCAATTTGGTTAAAGGATTGCTAACAGATGTAGACTCGACGGATGATGAGAGTCATCTGTCGGATAATCCAAAAGACTATCCGTCGAGTAACATAAATCCTCATCCGTCGGATGTGAGTAAACCTGTGAGTAAAGCCAAACTTGCCAAGTTAAATGAAAAATATGGATCAGTTTCCAAAAACTTTATTTCAGGAGAATCTAGTCAAGTGAAGAAGGAGAAGAAAGTGAATGTTGGTCATCTGTCCATCAAGCAATTGAATGACAGACTAGAAAAGATTGAGGTTAAAATATAGGCTAAAAAGAAAAACAATAAAAATGGGAAAGTAGGAATTAACAAATATAACAACTACACACCTGATACGTATACTCCAAGAAAAATCTGTGTTAAGTGTGGTAGTACTAATCATTTGTCTGTTAACTACAAACTTGCCATGCCTACTCCCATATCTATACCACCTTCTTTTCCCAACATGACTGGTATGCCTTCTATGCCTATGAATGCTTTGTCTGCACATAATATGTATGCACAATTTGCTAATATGCCATTTACATCTAATCCTTATTATGCTGCATTTAGTATGCCTCAAATGCCATTTAGCATGCCCTACTGGAATAACATGTTTGCAAATAGCATTCCATTTCTTGTTAATCAAAATGTGCATGATAATTCTGTTTTAATGACTAATTTCAAAGGTCCAACTCAGATGACTAAGGATGAATATGATATCCCCAAGTCAAATAAGATAAAACCTAAGAAACAAAAGAAGAAAGTTAACAAGGCAGGACCCAAGGAAACTTGGGTACCAAAATCAACTTTATTTGGTTTTGATGTATGCAGGGAAACAGAAAGAATCTGTGGAACTTGGATAGTAGGTTGTTCAAGACACATGGCTGGATATTCTACCCTGCTCACAGAGTTCAAGGAGAGAGCTGGCCCAAGTATTACTTTTGGAGATGATAGCAAGGGTTATACTGGGGGATATGGCTTGATTTCAAAAGACAATGTCATCATTGAGGAGGTTGCCTTAGTGGATGGTCTCAAACACAACTTGTTGAGTATCAGCCAGCTTTGTGATAAAGGCAATTCAGTAACCTTCAATTTAGAAGCATGTGTTGTGACAAACAAGAGGAGCAACAAAGTGGTTCTCACTGGAGTGAGAAAAGGAAATTTGTACCTAGCTGACTTCAACTCATCAAATGCAGAATCTGTTACTTGTCTTCTTAGTAAAGCAAGTCAAGATGAAAGTTGGCTATGGCACAAGAAGTTGTCCCATCTAAACTTCAAGACCATGAATGATCTTGTCAAGAAAGAACTAGTTAGAGGTATTCCTCAAGTGGAGTTTTCTAAGGATGGACTGTGTGATGCCTGTCAGAAAGGAAAGCAGATCAGAGCATCATTCAGAAAGAAGGTTGATTCAATAATTGAAGAACCTCTATAATTGCTACACATGGATTTGTTTGGACCAGTCAATATGTTGTCTATCTCAAAGAAAATATTTTTCCTAGTAATTGTAGATGATTTCTCAAAGTTCTCTTGGACATATTTCCTAAAGTCTAAAGATGAGGCTAGTGAAATCATCATCAATCACATAAGGCAAGTCAACAATCATCCTGATTTTAAAGTTAGAAGAATCAGAAGTGACAATGGAACTGAGTTCAAGAATTCGGTTATCAGAGCATTTTGTGAAGAGAATGGGATTATGCATGAGTTTTTAGCAGCAAGAACTCCACAACAAAATGGAGTAGTGGAAAGAAAGAACATATCACTTATTGAAGCTGTAAGGACAATGCTTGAAGAATCAAAGTTACCAACATACTTCTGGAATGAAGTTGTAAATAATGCATGCTACACCCAGAATATATCTTTGGTTAATCAAGCAAAGTGTATGACACCCTACCAATTGTTCAAGAACAAGAAGCCAACCCTAAATTTTCTTCATGTCTTTGGCTGCAAATGTTATATCTTGAGAAATCAAACTGATCAAAATAGAAAGTTTGATGCTAAAGCAGATGAAGGAATTTTTGTTGGATATGCTGTTGGTAAAGCATATAGAGTCTACAATCTAAGAACCAACATTGTTATGGAATAAATACATGTTGTGTTTGATGATAAGAAGATTGAAGAACTACAAGATGGAGATTACCATGAGAGCCTCAAATTTGATAATGTGGAGATGGTTAGTGATGACTAGTAATGATGAAAGTGATCAGGAAACAATGACAAAGGACATTGAAGAAAAATCTACTACTAATGAAGCACAAAATTCAACATCTGTCGAGTTGTAAAATGCTTCATCCATCGGGAGACAAAATGCTTCATCTGTCGGGCGACAATCAGCTTCATCCGTCGGAACTCAAAATATACCATCCGTCGGGTCATCAAAAGAAGCTGAAAGTCAAAATAGATCACTCACAGAAAATTCCCCTTTCTCAAATCAAAGATCCATAAACTCAGGGGGAGTTTCTAATAATCAAAACTCAATCACACATCAAGATAACAATGAGGCCTCTTCATCTAGAGCTAATCTACCTCAACAAAGAAAATGGACAAAGGATCACCCCTTTGAGCTCATCATTGGTGATGTATCATCTAGAGTTCAAACAAGGAGAGCAACTCAAGAAGAATGTCTATATAGTAGCTTTATATCTAAGGAAGAACCAAATAAGGTAGAAGAAGCTTTGTTGGATCATGATTGGATTCTAGCTATGCAGGAGGAGCTAAACCAATTTGAAAGGAATAAAGTATGGAAGCCTGGTACCCAAGCCTATAGGAAAGAATTCAATTGACACCAAATGGGTATTCAGAAACAAGATGGATGAAAATGGCATAGTACTTAGGAACAAAGCTATATTGGTTGCTAAGGGCTATTATCAATAAGAAGGAATAGATTTTGATGAAACATTTGCTCCTGTTGCAAGACTTGAAGCCATCAGAATTTTCTTAGCCTATGCATCCCATGCCAATTTCAAGGTCTATCAAAAGGATTTCAAGAGTGCTTTTCTAAATGGAGACTTGGAGGAGGAAGCCTATGTCAATCAACCTCCTAGTTTTAAAGACCCAAATTTCCCAAAGCATGTCTACTATCTTTTAAAAGCACTCTATGGACTGAAGCAAGCACCTAGAGCCTGGTATGACACTTTATCAAAGTTCCTTTTAAAAATCACTTCACAAGAGGTATTGTGGATAAAACTTTATTATTTAGAAATGTTAATGGCTCTAGTATACTTGTTCAAATCTATGTAGATGATAGTATATTCGGCTCTACAGATGAAAAAGTTTGCAAAAAAGTTTGCCAAATTGATGCAGAGTAAGTATGAAATGAGCATGATGGGAGAACTAACTGTAACACCCCCAAATCCGAGGTCGGAGATCCGGGTTGTCACGAGTTCCATTTCCCTTATCAATACTTAATCTTAACAGTCAACCAACCACTGCGTACTGTGACCCCACAATATACACACATACACCACAAGTTATAGTCTCAGAGATGAATACCAAAAATAACACAAGTCATTTTATTCCACAATTGTAAGTCATTACACCTCAAAAGGGTTTCTGAATAAATTTACATATTCTTTTCCATTATTACAATTCATAATATACATAAGTCTAGTACATCAAAAGTTGAAAAGCCTAGCCTATTGGTAGTTCCTACCTCAGCCACAACGGCATCAATGCCTATAGGAAACTGCGGAACGTTTCCTATCCGCTCACAAATTGGGAGCTTGGTCATGTTCATCTTGTCTATCTGTTGTTGTGTGATGAAAGAAGAGAGCAAGGGTGAGCAGCAAGCCCACCAAAATAATATGTATAATGATTAACAATATATGAGCATTCTCATCATAATACTTATGAAAGTCTTGGTCAAGAAGAAATGAACCAAGTTGATATCTTAACGCGACCAAGTCGTAAAATAATCAGTATATAGGTATATATACTTTTCAAAATCTTGGAAATCCTCTTCCTTGCATAATATGCATAGGGTTCCAGTTTATAACTGTATAAACATATAGTTGCAAGGTGATCTCATATATCTAACCTTGTCTCAACGTTTTTCTAAAAATCTTTGTCATGCATAAGATAATCATTAACTAGATATAAATTGAAAAGATGAAGTTACAAGATACTCCAATATACTTATATCTTTTCCAAATACTACTTGAACTACCACCGTTCAAGTTATAATCTGTAACACCCCCAAATTCCGGGTCGGGGATCCGGGTTGTCACGAGTTCCATTTTCCTTAATAACACCCAATCTTAATAACCAATCAACTACTCTGTACTGTGACCCCACAATATACACACACACCACAAGTTATAGTCTCAGAGATGAATACTCAAAAATAACACAAGTCGTTTTATTCCACAATTATATGCCAATACACCTTAAAAAGGTTCTGAATAAATTTACATATTCCTTGCCATTATTACAATTCATAAATATACATAAATCTGGTTCATCAATAGTTAAAAACCTAGCCTATTGGTAGCTCCTACCTCAGCTACGGCGGCACCAACACTTCCAGAAAACTGCGGAACGTTTTCTAACCGCTTGCGAATCGGGAGCTTGGTCATGTTCGTCTTTTCTATCTGTTGTTGTGTGATGAAAGAAGAAAGCAAGGGTGAGCAGCAAGCCCACCAAAATAATATGTATAATGATTTACAGTATATGAGCCTTCTCATAGTACTCATGAAAGTCTTGGTCAAAAGAAATGAACCAAGTTTGATATCTTAATGCGATGAAGTCGCAAAATATTCAGTATATATACATATATACTTTTCAAAATCTTGGAAGTCCTCTTTCATGTATAATATACACAAAGTTCCAGTTTATAACTGTATAAAAATATCGTTGCAAGGTGATCTCATATATCTAACCTTGTCTCAACGTTTTTCTGAAAATCTTTGTCATGCATAAGATATTCATTTACTAGATATAAGTTTAAAAGATGAAGTTACAAGATACTCCAATATACTTATATCTTTTCCAAATACTACTTGAACTACCATCGTTCAAGTTATAATTAGTTCAAAAGTTCATCACATAGATGAGACTACAAGATAAGACTTGAATAGATTCAATCTTTGAAATATTTTGAAGGAAATGAAGTTATGATATACTTCATTAAGTCCCGATATATATATACACCTATATATATACATTCATTTCCTGAAAACCTCTATCATGTAAAGTATGAACAGAATTGCAATATCCAATAAATTTGGAAAGGAAAGAATTTTGGCATAAACCTGATATCTTGCTGATCAGGCAAAGATACCAATAAGTAACCTTTTTTACTAGTAGATGGACGAATTCCCCACTGGTCATCACCCTGGTCGTAATAGGACCTTATGCTGGACTGCCACTCAGCCACTTATGCGTTTGATGGACTCCCACTGAGCCACTTACACTATCATGGACGCCCACTGAGCCCATGTTGCTTATGCCGACTCGATAGATGGACTTACTTCCCGAACGATGGGCAAGTAATCAAGATGTTTTCTCAAAACAGCAACCTCGTTGCGAATGTAAAATACACCACTGAGCTGGATCCCTCAAGTTTTGAACGAGTATTTAAATACCCTTTAAAAGAAAGATCTTAAATATAAAAATGAGTTTTGGGATCCGCTCTAACTTTTAAAAATCATTTTGAAGACTCGAAAACACTTTAAAGAGTGTTTGGAGTAATGCTGATTTAATGAAATAAATCAGTCCCAATATATTAGAAAATATCTGAATATTATTATTTAAATAATATTCCCATAAAGAATAATCTTTATAAAAATAATTGAAGTAGAAGTTTTGAAACTTATACTTGAAATGAGTATTAAATAACCAAAGATATACTTATACGAAAGTACTATTTTTATTTGAATAATCAAAGATAAGTTTGATTATCGACACCTTATTCTTTAATAAAATAAAGAACATATCTCAGCAAATAATCGGAGTCATAGATCCTCAAATGAATATTCAAATAATATTCATTAAATAATATAAACTGAGTCATAAGCCCTCGAATGAATATTCAAATAATATTCAATAAATAATATAAAAGAGTCATAAGCCCTCGAATGAATATTCAAATAATATTCAAATAATAAAATAAAAGGAGTCATAAGTCCTCGAATGAATATTCAAAATAATATTCATTTAATAAAATAAAGAAGTCATAAGCCCTGGAATGAATATTCAAAATAATATTCATTTAATAAAATAAAGAAGTCATAAGCCCTCGAATGAATATTCGTAATAATATTCATTAAATAAAATAAAGGAGTCATAAGCCCTCGAATGAATATTCGTAATAATATTCATTAAATAAAATAAAGTTATCGAATAAACCTTATTCGATTAATAGTTTTAAAAACTATATCAATATATATATATATATATATAAATATATATTATACTCGGGAGCCTCGCCTCCCGGTTTTAGAAAAAGTTCACCTTTTGATCCCCTATACTAAGGGTATACGCAAATACCGCTTATCTTTAGCATAGGTATTATGCAACGAATAAGCATTTGAACCAACAGATATATAAATCAAGAATACGAAACAGGCATGCATATATACCATATCACATGCTACAATATATCGCAAGAATTTGCTAATAACAAATATGCATTTATCACAAGATCATGCATATACACATATACATCACAACAACAGTATAACGGGTAGAAAACTTGTCTGAGTGCTCCCGGATAGACTTAAGCTTAGAGTGGGTCCGATAACCTATGAACAACAACATAAGTCGGAATTAAACCCCGGTCGCTTAAGAAACTAGACTTTAACCATTTAGAGTCCTAACGTTCGCTTTCGCGCTTAACGATTTACTTAAGTCGCTCGAGTACCCTCGGCTCCCACATTTTTAATAAATTAACCATTACGAGTTTTAAAGCGATTCTTTCACGAGTACCTTACCAACTGCCTCTTACACCTTACATAAATGTTTCATACTTCAATTAGTCCTTTAAGGTCTTTAACCTATGTTTCAAAGTAAGGTGAGGGGTAATGTTTCGTTCGCGAAACGTCGTTACTTAAAACGGCCGTTTCTCCTAAACCGTTCATCGGAATCAAACGAACCACATATCAAAACGAAGCTCGTAACATGAACTATCTAAACATGGAAATGGTCAAAACCTAGCAGTGAGTTCAAGGGTTCTGATGTTAAGAACAAAAACAGTCTACGGTAAATCGGGAATTATGGCGGCTATGTTTACGCGATTTCCCAAATTTAAACCATTCCAAAACAACCACCAATCAACCCCAAATCAATCATACAACCAACATCCATCCAAAACACACTCCAACATCCCAAAAAACTCAATATTATCAACTTTATACTACCCTCAAACATGAACTAAAAGCTATACTTAAGTTCATTAACTAATTAACAAGATTTACAACTCCAAAAACACCACAAAACCAACTAATCTCTACAAACTCAACCAAACTTTAAACAAACAAGCCTCATGCTTCACATATACTATATCAATCATATTCATTCCTAATTACTCAAAACCCAAGCTAGGGTTTGGAGTTTATACCTTCCTTGGAGCTTTTAATCCATGAAAGATCCTTGAAATGCCCATGGAAGCCTTAATCTAACCTCCTACAAGCTTGTTCTTTCAAAAAAATCAAGAACACAAAAATTAATTTCAAGAAAGTACTATTCACCATCTTCTTCCATGATTTATAGAAAAAGATTGGCTTGGAATTAGAAGCTTAAACTTATATGAAGTATGTAACTATCCATGGGGAAGCTTAGATAAATACCTTGCTAAATAGTAAGTGGTGGAGCTTGGATCTTCATTTTTTAAGAGAAGGGGCCGAGAGCTTCATGAAGAAAATGGGGGTTTTGTGTTTTTTGATGAAAATGAAATGTTTTGGCTTGGTTGGTTGCTTTTTGTTTTGTTTTTGGGTAATTACCTTTCTAACCTTGACTTTGTGTGGTTATAAACCAACCACATCTCCTTCCTCCTTATGTCATGCTTATGTCATCATGTGATGTCATCCTCCCTTCTTTGTCCTCTTCTCATTGGTTGGATGACATCATCCCCTCTAATCTCTTTGATTAACTTCCTAATTTTTTGCCTAATGACCGCTGATCTGTTATACGGTTCGCTTAACTTTCATTTTCGTTTATCGTTTGAGGGATCATACTCGGGATCTTATTACTTGGGTTTCCTTAACCTTTCTCAATACATTATAATCCTTTTATGATCCTCTCTTATAATCCTTTAATTTAAATCCTTTTTATCATGTTACCTTATACTCAATTCTTTCCGTATCTAGTAGATTTCCGGGAAAAATCAAAGTGTTCGGAATTGGATTCTGACGATCTTTACATACACTTATATACCATATAGAGTGCCAATAAAATCTCAGAATATCCATAAAAGAACCCCTACCTAGTGTGGCATGAAAAGTTTTCTCATTCAGCAAAAACACTATTCATAAGGGTTTCAAAAATTTTCCAAAAATTGGGGTTATTACATAATCAGTTTTAAAAGGTCATCACACAGATGAGACTACAAGATAAGACTTGAATAAATTCAATCTTTGAAATATCATTTGAAAGAAATGAAGTTACGAGATACTTCATTAAGTCCCGATATATATATATATATATTCACCTATATATATCTCTCATACACTCCTTGAAAACCTCAGTTATAAAAATTATAAACAGAGTTTTAATGTCCAATGAATTTGGAAAGAAGAAAGCTTTGGCATAAACCCGATATCTTGCTGATCAGGCAAAGATACCAATTAAGTAACCTTTTCTACTGTAGATGGATGAATTCCTCGCCGGTCATCACCCTGGCCGCTATTAGGACCTCACGCTAGACCGTTACCCGACCACTCACGCGTGGATGGACTGTCACCCAACCTCTTACACCTTCATAGACCGTACCCCGGCTTGTCTCTTATGCCGACTCAATTAGATGGACTTACTTCCCGAACATTGGGTAAGTAATCAAAATGTTTTCTCAAAACAGTAACCTTGTTACGAATATAAAATACACCACAGAGCCAGATCCCTCAGGTTTTGAGCGAGTATTTAAATCCCCTTCGAAAGGAAGATCTTAAATCAAAAAAATGAGTTTTGGGATCCGCTTTAACTTTTAAAAATTATTTTGAAGACTCGAAAACATTTTAAAGAATGTTTGGAGTAATGCTGATTTAATAAAATAAATCAGTCCCGATATGTTGGAGAATATCTGAATATTATTATTTAAATAATATTTCCATAAAGGATAATCTTTATAAAAATAATTGAAGTAGAAGTTTTAAATCTCATACTTGAAATGAATAATAAATAACCAAAGATATACTTATACGAAAGTACGATCTTTATTTAAATAATCGAAAATAAGTTTGATTATCGAAACATAATTCTTTAATAAAATAAAGAATATTATTTAATAAAATAAGCAGATTCATAAGTCCTCGAATATATATTCAAAGTAATATTCATTAAATAAAATAAAGTTATCGAATAACCTTATTCGATTAATAGTTTTAAAAACTATATCTATATATATATACATATATATATACATATATATATATATATTATACTCGGGAACATCGACTCCCGGTTTAGAAAATGTTCACCTTTGGGTCCCCTATACTAAGAGTATACGCAACTACTGCATATCTCTAACATAGGTATTATGCAACTTATAAGCAATTGAATCAACAATTAGATATCAAGATTACGAAACAGATATGCATATATACCATATCAGCATGCTCCAATATATCGCAAGATTTTTCTAATAACAATTATGCACTTATTACAATATAATGCATATACATATATTAACATCACAACAACAGTATAACGGGTAGAAAACATGCTTGAGTGTTCCCGGATAGACTTAAGCTTAGAGTGGGTTCGATAACCTATGAACAACAACATAAGTCAGAATTAAACCGCAGTCGCTTAAGAAACTAGACTTTAACCAATTGAACCCTAACGTTCGCTTATGGTCACTTCTACGCTTAATGAATCACATGAGTTGTTCGAGTACCCTCGGCTCCACCATTTTTAATTAATTAACCATTAAGAAATTTAAGGCGATTCTTTAGCGAGTACTATATCAACTACCTAATCCACTTTACATAATTGTTTCATACTCCAGTTAGTCATTTAAGGGCCTTAACCAAGGTTTCAAAGTAAGGCGAGGGGTAATGGTTCGTTCGCGAAACGCCGTTACTTAAAACGCTCGTTTCTCCTAAACCGTACATCGGATTCAAGCGAACCACATATCAAAACGAAGCTCATAACATGAGCTATCTAAAAATGAAAATGGTCAGAATCTTACAGTGAGTTCACGGGTCCTGAAGTTAAGAAAAAAAACAGTCTAAGGTAAATCGGGCATTACGACGGCTATGTTTACGCGATTACCAAAGTTTATACAACTCCAAATCAATCACAAATCAACTTACAACCAACATAACAACCAAAACCCATACAAACCTCACTTCATCAGTCCATTACTTCATGTTTTATCCAACTCATTCAATCACAAACAAGGGCTACTAACTATACTTAAGGTTCATTAACCAACAACCAAGATTTATAACCCAAAATCATTACACTTCCAACCAAACTCTAAACATACAAGAATCATGCTCTCATGAACTATAACAAGCAAAACCAAACCTAATACTCAAAGTAAAGTTAAGATTTGGAGGGGTTATACCTTCCTTGGAGTGATTAGAGTAGCTAGGAAGCCTTAAGAAGCCTTGAGATGGCTTAGAAATGCTTAGATCTTAAAGGAAATCAAAGAAAATAAAGTTAGAAATCTTGAAAACACTATTCATCATCTTCTTCCTTGATTTATTGGAAGAGATTCATGAAAAAATAGAAGCTTAAACTTCTAGGATATGCTTATCTAATCACAAGGGACCTTGGGTAATTACCTTGCAAATTAACAAAGCTTGGATCTTGATTTTTGGAATTTTTCTCCTTGAAATGATGAGGAAGCCGAGAGTAGATGTTCTTGGGAGAGTATTTCCTTTGTTGAATGTGTTTGTGGTGGAAAATGAAGTGAATGGGATATTTGGATGATTTGTTGGTTGATTAAAGTGAGTGGAGTATGATTAAGCATGACATCATCTTGGTGACTTCATCTTTTGCCACTTGTCATCACTTGGTGGTGGAAGCATCTTCTTATGCTAATCCTTGCTTAATTGCTTGGTTATCATCCTTAATCCTTGCACTAATCTCTCTTGCATTACTTGTTGTTTAATTTTTTACGACTCGTTTATCGTTCGTTCTTGCTAATCGTTTGAGGGATCGTATCCGGGATCTTATTACTTGGGTTCCCCTAAACCTTTCTCAATATATTATATTCCTTATATGATCCTTTCTTTTAATCCTTGAATTTAAATCATTTTAATCATGTTACCTTATACTCCATTCTTTCGGTATCTGGTGGATTTTTCGGGAAAAATCAAAGTGTTCGAATTTGGATTCTGACGATCTTTACATACACTTATATACCATATAGAGTACTAATAAGATCTCAGAATATCAATAAAAGAACTGCTATATAGTGTGGCATGAAAAGTTTTCTTAATCAGCATAATCAGCAAAATCACTATTCATAAGGGTTACAAAAATTTCCAAAAATTGGGGTTATTACAGTCTCCCCTCCTTAAAAGGATTCCGTCCCGGAATCAGATAAAAATGAATAGGGATAATTTCTTAGCATTGCACTTTCTAACTCTGAAGTCAATTTTTCCACATTGTGGTTCTACCACCAACTGTGACTAGTTTGATAACCCTTCTCCTAAGCACTTATCCCTTTTCGATCTATAACCCTTCCTGGTTGCTCCATATAGGTTACGTCTGGTTGCATGTCTATGCGCTCATACGACCCTATTTGTCTGGCATCTGAATTAGACTTCCTTAACATTGATACGTGGAACACGTTATGAACTTGCTACATGTTCGGGGGTAGGGCTAGCTCATATGCTAACTTCCCAATACGTCTTAATATATCCAAGGGTCCAACAATTCGTGGGCTTAGCTTTCCTTTCTTTCCGAACCTCATCCATCATTTCCAAGGGAATACCTATAACATCACTAGGTCCCCTACTTCCTATTCTTTGTCCTTCCGCGTCAAATCAACATACTTCTTATGTCCATCTTGGGCTACTACCAGTCATCCTCTGATTAGATCTATTATATCCTTAGTCCTTTGGACTACTGCTGGTCCCAGCATCTTGCGCTCTACAACTTCATCCTAACATAAGGGAGATCGACATTGTCTTCCCTCAAGGATCTCATAAGGCGACATCTCGATAATGACATATGATCTATTATCGTAAAAAAACTCAATTCGCGTTAAGTGATCATTCCAAATTCTTTCAAGTTTATTGCACAGACTCTCATCATAGCTTCTAGCATTATAGCTTTTGCTTCTCAATACCCATTCGTTTCCGGTTCGTAATCGTTACTATCTTCCGTACAGAATACTATTCTAGATATACCTTTACTCGCTAGAGTTTTATAACCTTTTAATAATCGCGTCAACCTTAGTATCACGAACGCGTTAGAATCGGAATGCCACCGTACTTGGTACCACTTCATCCCTAGCTGCCTCCATCTTCGAAAGCTTGGTCCTTCGTATAGAAGTAGAAGAATTTATTGAGAGATCACTATGATCATGAACACTTGTCCTATTGCATAGTTAGTACAGAAGGTGGCCAGCCTTTAGTACTTGACAAGCAATTAAACAATATGTGGTATCCTATTAGACTTCTATCACACAGATAGATAGTCATTCGGCAATACCTTCCCTTCTGGAAGGGTTGTTCTTCTCAGCTTATACAAAATGAAAAGGAGAGAAAAGAACGAATTGAAGAGAATTGTATATATATAAAATATACTGCCACAAAATATCTGTCTTGAAATCTACCTCTGAACTATAGAGGTTTGTCATAGGAGAACAAAACATATACGTATATATATTAATATCAAGTATTATAACATCGTATTTCACATGCCTAAATATTTTTGCTATTCCGTCCATCATTCTATGGACCCATGCTCTTGCTCGAGCTTATACACAATCACCTTTGAAACTCCCTCGACATCGAAAATCGAATCTAGGATTTCAGTCTAGACATCATCGTTACTAGAATTCTATGCTTGTACTGCAACCTTCCTCGTATAGTAATACAGTTCTCTATTCATAAGAAGGAATAAATATTCAATAGGTAGATAATCGACTTAATTAGTCTATCAATGATAACTTATACATCACCATGACCCGATTAGTGGTACTTAATCTCAACATCCATTCCAATACAACTCTCATGGTTGTAATCGGCTAATTACTCGTAGAATCATTGCTGCATTACTATGGTCCACCACTGACCTACTATCGTCATTCATTTTCCATGAAATCTTAATAGCTAACCATACGGATTCCATACATGTCGTATCGAATCCTTCTAAGGAGGTAACATAATCATCATTCATAATTCATGAAGAACACTCCTGATCCTGACGTACATACATGACATGAAGTAGATAAAATTGCAGAAGAGTTTCAATCAAAGCAACGATAGCAGGTTAATATCATTCTTAATCATATGCCTTCAATAGAAGACTTAACTCAAAGGTTTGTTTAGTCCTTTTTGAAACATGGTCCTGGCTTAGAGGTTTTACAAGGAGAAAGGTAATATTCAAAGTTCTCAAGAATAGAAATTTTGATCTAGGAAATATGACGTAATTATAGTACCATTATGCATTCCCCTAGGATTTACTAATGCCCTGTATTTTGCTATGCCCTGTGTCAAAACTCATAATATCCCTATTAAGGGTGAAATGCCAACCTTTATTCATTCCCCTAGGATTCATTTTAAGTTACCGATGTTCTATCCTTAATTCCACCTTTAAAAAGGTACATGCATCCTTCCATGGATAAATCAAGTCATATATCCCTGATAAGGGTGTCTTATTCAATTATTCCCACCTCGATAGTATATGCCTAATTTCATAATAACATCTGTATTCAAAATGAGGTCAATCAATATGGCCTCCAAAAGATAAGAACGGTTATCCGCTTTTCTTTCCTAATTTGGTAACGATAATATGGATGTTCTGGAAGATATTGGTCGTGTTCAACGTGAACTTTTTCTTAATAATTCCTCATTTACTTTTGTTGTTTATCTCAACAGTCATCTCAATGTTGGGATATATTTCATGCCTGGCGTCTCCCTTTCTGGGTATCATGCCACCGGTCTTACACTTCACATTCTTGAAGGTCACTTCCTTCATCCAATTTTCCTAATTTCTTACTTTCTTGTCTCCTCAGTCTATCCGCATCTCATTATTTATCCTTCGAACTATCTCAAGGTTTCCTCGAATCCTCCCAACTTAAATGGGATAAAATATATGTATCTCTTATGCCCTCAACCGTCAACTTTAACTCATGGTGAATCACCCTCATCCTGACGATCATATACTTTTCTATTTCTATTACTATGAGTCTTTAGGGTTTCCTCATACCCAACTCCCTTATCATTCCTCAAACTCTATTGCCTTTATATTTATTTCCACTTTAGTTTATTTTTATTTTCCTTTCTCTTACAATCATTTCATGAACCCATTAATTATTGACTTCGAACATCACGTCGTTCTGGGATTCGTGTCCATAGAATGAATCTTGACAGCTTCTACAATCTTAGATTCATAATTCATCATACTCATCCGCCTTTGTTCTGGCTCTAAAGTTTTTACACTATTGAAAGAGATATGTCCTAAGTCCAATCATGTATGAGGATTTAGGAATAACTTTTATGTAATCTATTTTGATTTCAATGATATTAATAAAAGACTTGTTTTATTTTTATTGCGGGCTCTATCTATTTAGATGTTTAAATAAGATATACCACAGTTTAGAGTAAAGCTTTTTATGGATTGTGATGAGATCATAATAATGAAACCTAAAAGATGATAACTCTAAACTTAAATAGTTCATGGTCGTAGGATTACTAACTGGTAATTAATAATCCGCAAAGATCGGTACATACTATGCTTGCTTCATTATGAAGGATGTCGATTCTCATAGACATTTGTGTGATGACACTATAGCTAGTATATAGGTGCTTATTATAGAATAAGTTCATTGAACATGACTCACACAGCTGAACAACTGATGGAGTTCACTCACGTGTCAGCAGTTGTTCATATAGTGATAGTTGTACAAGTATCCTTAGACTTGAGGTCATCATAGTCATCTTGTGTACACTGAACTATGCTTTGGTTTAGTTCTTAGTCTCAAGGGACAATTATAAGGGCTCTACTGGGTATAGGAATTTGTACACGAAGATAGTGTATGATCAATAAAGGATCTACCTGTTCCAGTGTAGGAAGAGAATGTTCAATGTTGATCCACTTATGTTAGTTCAGGAATCTCTGGCCAGAGTGAATGAAATTAGAAAGGAGTTTCTAATTTACATTAAATAGAACTAAGCATAGTGAATGGGAAAGCAAGTGATTAAATAAGATAGGCTTGACACAAGTTTCATGCCTTATATTTAATCGTGACATTGCAGGGTAGAAGGAATTAATTGTACGGTAACTACTCACTGAATAGGTTCTTGGTATTCTAAGTGTTACACCCGACATTTCTGTGTAATATTAATTATAAATTTGGTGTAATTATAAAGCCGAATGCCAATATATTCAACTATTGTATGCTTGTGTGAATGAGAATTTCCTGCGTCTTAAATTTTCGATATGTGGTATATGATTTTTCAAATCAAAAGTTTATTAATTTTTTCATTTTTTGATTTATAAGGAATATTTTAAACCTTGAATAAATTTCTTTTTAAAAGTTATTTTGCTCACAAATTTCAAAAGTAGTTTTATAAAATTTCCAAAAATCCAAGCTATTTTATGGTATAAATTTTATAATTTTTGAACTTGTATTTTATTTTATAAAATTAAATCTTTATAAGTATTAATTATCATAATTAGCAAATTACATAGTTATCCTTGCATGCAAATCCTTTCTATTCAATCTGAAAGGGCTAAAGAGTCAATAACCACCCCACTAACTCTTATTTTCTAGCCAAATACCTTCTTTACCCTTGCATGCAAATTGAACCAAGTACAAGTGGAAGGGTAATCATGTCAATTCCTATTTCCACTCACATTTGTCAATACAAAAACCATAAAACAAGTAAAGACATGATCATTTCACACATCACTCACCACCACACTCATTCTTCTCTCCCTCCTCTCTCTCACTCTCGGCTACGCCCTCCTTCACTCTCGGCTTTTAGCCGAAACCACCCCCTCCCCATTTTTCTTCATTCCTCAACCAAGCTTCCACCCTCTATACAAGTAAATGTTACTTCCCATGCCATGATCACTCATATTTCAAAGAGTTTTGAGTAGAAAGTTTAAGTTTTAAGGTTGCATGTAAATGTTTTAGTTGAAACTCAAAGTACAACCTTGATTCTTATGAGTTTAGGGTTGTTTTTGAGAGGACTACAAGGAATGGAGCAGTGCCAAGTCTTGAGAAGGAAACTCTTGATGATTAAATGGCCATTCCCTTCCATTTCATTCGGCCATGACCATAGGGAACCGAATGAATGGTCCTTAAGACTATTCTTGTTGCTTTGTTCAATTTTTGCATGTTTATGTGACAATGGCTTGAATTTTATGGTGAAAATTTGATGAAACTCCTTGCATGCTAAGTGATCATCTAGATATAGCTCATGCTAGGCTTGCATGTAAATTTCTTGGTAAAACATATTTAGAAAACATGTTGTTTGGCTTGCAAAACTCGAGGACATGCACGCATGTGAATTTCTCTTAGAATGTTATAAGATTTTGATCATTTGAAAATATTTTGTTAGTAAGCTTTAATTTCAGTAGGATTAAGGTGTTAATATTGATTAATTCTCCTTGATGCATGGTAATAATTCGTGGTTATCTTTTATAAAAATGCATATCTTGTTGTTTCAAAAACTTGATGATTTGTGAGTTGGGAAATGTAGTTTCTTTTGTTTTGCCATAATTGTACCATAGGTAAAGGATTATCTCCACCAAACTTATTTTGAGAATAAGGGAGTTAATTCAGTAGATCACCATGTTTAAGTCTTGGTTTGGGTATTGAGTTGTTGGTAGTTGAGTTTGTCAAGTCAAAACCTTGGAGAAAGGAGAGTTTTAGTTTCTGCAGAAAATCAGTTTAGTACCCTGAGGTTTAGAGTGAGTTTTGACCATGTCATTGATGTGCACTTTGAGGCCCAAGCACCAGAAGTTAGTATTGGGAGTATATAAAAGGTTTTAGGTGTTGGTTGGAGGTTTGCATGTCATTTGGTTAGGTGCACAAGTAGAATAACAAAATCGGTCCAGCAGGGGACAGTTTTGTTGCAACTTAGAAATAGGGAGATTTGACCATGTCATGGGTAGGCCCTTATTAGGCCCTATTGGGCCTTAGTTAGAGGGAGTGTCAGAGAAGTTTTTCCAACCATATTTTATAGGATATGAGTTAGAACTATGTGTCACAATTTAATTCAATTCAGGGCGTTTTCTGCCCAGAAAAATAGGGGAACCTTGGACTTTTAGCTTAGGCCCAAGAAGGCCCAAGTCAGGCCCTTGAGCCACATCAAGTTTGTGAGATGCCCTTAGGTCAGGAGAGTCTTGTGTAAAAGGTTTGAAGGAAAACTTGTAGTTTAAGGGTGTCTAATGCACCCAAGAAACCATAGTTGTCATTCTGAAATTTGCACCAGTGAGCACTTTCACTTATCACATAGTTTTAGAACACATAGGAGTGAGATTTAGGTTGACCACCATAGTTGTAAGATAGTATAAGGTCAGTAGAGAAAAAGGCACAAGTGAGAGTCAATAGGTTTTGGATAGTTTAGTAAAGGCTCATCGAGTTAGGAAGCCAAAATTTGAAGACTTTGTCTAGTTTAGCGACCAAGTGACTTAAGTTGTGAGTCGAGATCATCCAAGCCTAGTGTTGCATTATGGTGTATATGGTGTTATTTGGTATTAATATATGATATGTGATTATGTGGCTATGTGTGTGCAATTTTAATTTAAAGGTGAATATAAAATTAAGTGCATATAGGCCTAAGTGCCATCCGTGTTTAATTTCGGGTTGTAAATAAGTTTAGTTGGTGAGAGTATATTATAATGAAGATTATTATTTATGTAGGATTTCGAGACGAGGGAAAACTTGCCATAAAGGTCGAGTGAAGCTCCAGTTGCTCCTACCAGTCAGACCAGACCAGCCTTTCTCAAGGCAAGTGATTCAACTTGTCCTTCGTATTTACTGCTAATAGTTCATACATTACTGCAACTATCCTGTGTCATTTGATATATTAAATCAAGCGTATCTTATGTTTATCTTTGAATTATATAGAGATGTCATGAAACCTCGAGTACGTATTGCAAAGTATTCTTATCATGATAGTATATTAAAGTAATTCGAATGCTATGATAAAAGAAAAGGGCAGTTATAACTCTTGGTTGATTCTCTTGATTAACATGCTGATGATTCCTAAGTATTGATATCTCATCCTGATACTTGAACCCCTATAGAACCTTACCTTGAACCCTGAAAGTCAGATACTTATCAAAGTGATTCCTCATTGATTGATACCCCTCTTTCTTATCCTAAAGCTTGACAATTCTGATATATCCTGAACTAAAAATCATTTCTTCATACCTTAACACCCCTAGTATTCATGAAGCTTACCTCCTTGATGATCCAGCACTTGAACCTTGATGAGAAACCATTGCTTTAAGCCCAATTTGGCATTTCCTTTCATGATATCCAATAGCCTCACTAAATTCCCTTGTCCAAACTTTGAAATATGAAAACCATTCAGTTACCCTAATAGAGTATAGTTTTGTGATTCATGGCTCTGAGAGTTAGTACCATTTCCCAGTGTTTTGAGTTGATCTATAATCACTTGATAAAGATGTTTACTGTAAAAAGAGATTTTGTTATAATTCGGCATCAGTTTTTGAAATAAATAAAATATGGGTTTTCAGTCCCAAAGGGGGATAAATGTTTTCTTTGAATAGTGGATCTGGACTGAGACGTGAGTCCTTTCCATACTTATTTTAGGCTTAAAAGTTGCCTAGGGATTCCCATTAATGTTTTAGAACCCAGCGAGGTTCGGGATTACTTCGCGGCTGATCACCGGCTGTAATCCGTAGCGTCATAAAATGATTTTGATTAAACGGTATGATTTTGAAATTGTTTTGATACAAACAAAATGATGCCATCACCCAAAGTCTTATCCCTCATTATCAGTGGTTATGTCTTTCCATTGTCATTCTTTAATGTATATCTCGATTTATGTTTTGTATCATATTGTTTAGCACTTGTTGAGAATTTGGCTCACTCCTTGCTTTACGCTGATATTACAGCTAGCAGCTATGGTTAGATTCAAGCAGACTGCCCGTAAGACCTATGATGCTGATGCTTATGTTCGAGCTCAGGTAGAATAAGTGATAGTAGTTTGTGTGAGGACTCGGTATTTAAAATCAGATGTAATAGTTGGTAGTGTTGGGCTGTCCCAAACCCTAAACTGTAAGATCTTAGATTTGGTTATGTTATTTTTTTTAAAATGTTGTAATAGCTATATTTAATCTGCTGTTTAAGTTGGGGTGTGACAGGTTTTGGTATCAGAGCTACGGTTTAGAGTCCCTGGACAGCCCAAATAGGTTCTAGGATATGTGTGTAGGTTATAGATATTATGCGAGAGAGTAGGTTAAGAAAATTTATTATTAATACTCCTCTTATTGGTTGTCAGCAAAGGGCGCATTCCTCTTCATCCTCTGGGTCGGACGACACTATTGCTTTCACTGTGTATGCTGAGTTGAGGCGCGAGTTCGACATGCTTCAGGGAAAGTACGACCGACTGATAGACCGACTGAAGAACGTGTATCCGGACAGCCGAAACTACGAAAAGAAGCCCAAGGAGCAGATGACTGCGAGACTTGAGACCTTGGTTCAGTACGTCAACACTAAGCTTGAGGAGATGCCAGCGCACCGGGACCGTACCAGCCAGTATGTCATTCAGATGGTGGCGGATGAGCTCCAGAGCATTGTGAAGACGCTTCGAGAGGAAAAGACTACCAAGCCCCGATCAGATGGAGTGGAGCCTTAGTTCTTTCCATTTACCTTTCATGTTGTTGTACTATCAGACTCTGTGGAATCCCCAGTTATTTCCGTTGCTTCCTTTAAATAAGCCTGTTATTCCTAGAATCAGACTTTGTCCTAATCCTATGTATTGTGACCTTTAAAATTTCAATAATTATGTTCTATTGTTCCATTTGCTCTCAACTGTTATTTTACGTTTTTATATTCATCACCATATCTGCTTAATTTGAAACTTGACCTCATATGTAGATAAGAATGTCATGTGATACCCTCGAATTGTTCATATCTGTTTTAACATAACTCTTATTTCAGGATCATGCCTCCCAAAATGAAGAACCCAACAACCACATCCACCACAGTCCCAAATATCCTTCGACTACTGGAAACTTTGCAACATCAAACCAATGTTATAGCTCAACAACAACTAACTCTTCAACAACGAATTGAAAACCCAGATAACCGTGAACCACACCAACCACCTGAACCACCAGTACCACCTAGACAAATTGTCACTTTCAAGGCTTTTCAGAATGTGAAACCACCTGCATTTCATGATACCACTGATCCAGTAATAGCTAACACCTGGATCAAGGAGATGGAAAGGGCTTTTGAGTTGGTACAGTTAGGAGATGATCAGAAGATGCCGTATGCTATTTACTTCTTGAAGGGTGAAGTCATCTATTGGTGGGAATCCGTAAAAGCTATGGAAGTCACTCAGCAGATTTCTTGGGAGAGATTTAAGAAGTTATTTCTGGACAAGTATTACCCTAAGTACATGCAGAATCAGATGGAGCTCAAATTTTTGGAGCTGAAGCAAGGGAACATGACTGTATTGGAGTATGAGAAGAAGTTCAAAGAGTTTTCAAGGTTTATGACAAAGTATACTAGTACTGAGGAGGAAAAAGCGAAGAGATTTCAGCAAGGATTGGAGCCTTGGATCAGAGATAAAGTGGCTATGTTTGAGCTTGATAATTATGCGGGAGTAGTACAGAAAGCTGCTCTGATTGAGAATAATGGGATGTTGTCAAGGAAGGAAAGGGATAACAAGAAGAGGAAGGTTCCATTTTATGGAGAAAAGTCTGAAGCGGGAAGTTCACAAGATCGGAATGTAAAGAGGATCGGATTCCAGAAGGGTGGAAATTTTCAAAAGAAGGGAAATTTGGGTAAAAGGCAAGAATCAAAGGGGAGCAGTCAGGCAAACCAAGGGCAAGTTGGAGAAAATAAGTTCCCGAGACCGGAATGCAAGCACTGTGGAAGAAGGCACCCTGGATTATGTAATAAGTTGAGCATGACATGCTATAGGTGCAATCAGAAGGGACATTTGGCGAATGAGTGCAAGATGCCGAAGCTAGGAGTTACGTGTTACAAGTGTGGGAAGACTGGACACATAGCTAGGGAGTGCAAGGCAACCGGACCAGTCAAAGCTTTAATGAACGTGGCAAGTACCAGTGCGAGCGTGCCAGCCGAGGTATTGGCATTACCTCCACCACCTACACCAACCCCGCAAGCAACAGCAAGGACATTTGATTTGAAAATGAAGGATGCTGTTCAGAAATCTGAAGTGATAGCAGGTACACTTTTACTCAATAATGTCAAAGCTAAAGTATTGATTGATTCGGGAGCAACAAGATCTTTCATATCAGAATCTTTTGTTGATAAGCTTCAATGTGATAAAATGATTATGAGTGAGGTAGTAAATGTGGTAATTGCGAACCAAGAGAAGATTCCTGTGAATCAATTTTGTCCAAAGTGTGAGATTGATATTTCGGGGTATAAGTTTTCAGCCGACTTGATACTCTTCAAGTTGGGAGAGTTTGACATAATTTTAGGCATGGATTGGTTAGGAGAAAATAGCGCTCAGATTAATTGTAAGACCAAGAAAGTGTATTTAAAGACGAAGAGTGGAGAGAAGGTAGTATTCAAGGGGCAGAGGCAAGATCAACTATTTCTTGCAATCGTTCAGGCTAAGAAGCTACTTAGAAAAGGTTGTGAGTCGTTCCTAGCTTATGTAGTGGATTCAGAAAATGGCAGCCCTAGCATAGAAGATATTCCTGTAGTTAATGAGTTTCCCGATGTGTTTCCCGACGAACTACCAGGCTTACCACCAGATCGAAAAATCGAGTTCGAGATCAACCTTGCTCCAGGCACGGAACCAGTTTCAAAGGCCCCATATAGGATGGCACCAGCAGAAATGAAAGAGTTGGCGAGCCAGCTACAAGAATTGTTGGATAAGGGAGTGATACGGCCAAGTACGTCGCCATGGGGAGCACATGTTCTGTTTGTCAAGAAGAAAGATGGGAGCGTGCGATTATGCATAGATTATCGAGAGTTGAATAAGGTAACGACCAAGAACCGCTACCCGCTACCAAGAATAGATGACCTTTTTGACCAGCTGAAGGGAGCAAAATACTTTTCAAAGATCGATTTGAGATCGGGATACCATCAATTAAAGATCAAAGAAGAAGATATTCCCAAGACCGCATTCAGGATCAGATATGGGCATTATGAATTCTTAGTAATGTCGTTTGGACTGACCAACGCCCCGGCCGCATTTATGGATCTGATGAATCGAGTATTTAAGAAGTATTTGGACAAATTTGTCATGGTATTCATTGATGACATCCTTATTTATTCTAAGTCGGAAGAAGAACATAAGCAGCACCTCTGGATAGCATTGGAAATACTTCGTCAAGAGAAGTTGTACGCTAAGTTTACCAAATGTGAGTTCTGGTTAAAGGAAGTTCAATTTTTGGGGCATGCCATTGGAAATAAAGGAGTTAAAGTGGATCCGGCAAAGATTGAGGCAGTTATGAGTTGGGAGAGGCCAAAGACTCCTACGGAAGTGCGAAGTTTTCTAGGGTTGGCAGGATACTATAGAAGGTTCGTCAAGGATTTTTCGAAAATCGTTACGCCATTGACCAAGTTAACCAGAAAGAATGAAAAGTTTGAATGGAGTGCAGAATGTGAGGATAGTTTTCAAAATTTGAAACAGAGATTGGTAACAGCTCCGGTGTTAGTGCTACCAGATGATCAAGGAAACTTTGTAATATTCAGCGACGCTTCACATAAGGGATTGGGTTGTGTGTTAATGCAACACAGTAAGGTGATCGCATATGCGTCAAGACGGTTGAAACCACATGAGTTAAAGTACCCGACGCATGACTTGGAACTAGACGTCATAGTGTTCGCACTTAAGATTTGGAGACATTACCTCTACGGAGAGAAGTGTGAAATCTACACGGATCACAAGAGTTTAAAGTACATTTTCACTCAGAAGGAGCTCAATATGAGGCAGAGGAGATGGCTGGAATTGATCAAGGACTATGACTGCTCGATAAATTACCATCCTGGAAAGGCGAATATTGTGGCCGATGCTCTAAGTAGGAAAGAGAGACTGAATAAGATGGCATCACCAAAGGAATTATCTGAAGAAATCAAGAGATTTGAATTGGAACTTTGTGATTGTTGAAAAGTTGAGGAAGTTTGTCACGCAATGACTTTTCAGCCAACACTAGTGGAAAAGATAAAGAAATGTCAAGAAGAAGTAATGGAGAAAGAGAAGAATCAGTTATCTGGAGAGGAGATTAATACTCAAAGGGATGAGCAAGGGATACTAAGGTTTTCTTCCAGAATATGGATTCCTCATGTACCTGAATTAAAGAATGAGATCCTCCATGAAGCCCACAATTCGAAATTTTCAATCCACCTGGGAAGTAACAAGATGTATCGAGACTTAAAGAAGAACTTTTGGTGGCCAAATATGAAGCGAGACGTGGCAGAATGGGTTGCGAAGTGTTATACTTGTCAGAAAGTGAAGGCAGAACATCAACGACCAAGCGGATTAATTCAGCCCCTGAAGATTCCAGAATGGAAATGGGAAAATATCGCTATGGACTTTATAGTAGGACTACCGTGAACGAAATTCGGGCATGACGCAATATGGGTTATAATTGATCGTCTTACGAAGTCAGCGCATTTCCTTCCAATTAACGAGAAGTCGTCACTGGACAAGTTGGTTCATCTGTATGTGCGCAAAATTGTACTAAGGCATGGAGTACCTGTATCAATAGTTTCCGATAGAGATCCCCGATTTAACTCGAGATTTTGGAAGCAATTTCAGGAATGTCTGGGCACAAAGTTGAATATGAGCACGACGTACCACCCGCAGACTGATGGCCAGAGTGAAAGGACAATCCAAACAATTGAAGACATGTTGCGCAGTTGTGCAATCGATTTTGCAGGAAGTTGGGACGACCATTTGCCATTGATTGAATTCTCTTACAACAACAGCTATCATTCCAGTATCGGCATGCCACCATACGAAGCTTTGTACGGGCGAAAATTTAGATCACCAACAAGTTGGGATGAAGTAGGAGAAGGAAAGATTCTCGGCTCGGAATTGGTACAACAGTTGCATGACTCGGTCAAGTTAATTCAGAAAAGGTTGCTTGCTGCTCAAGATAGACAGAGGAAGTATGTTCGATTTCAAATTGGCGAAGCTGTTTTGTTGAAGGTGTCACCTAGAAAAGGGTTGATGAGATTTGGCGAGAAAGGGAAGTTAGCACCTAGATATATAGGTCCTTTTGAAATATTGAGTCAAGTGGGAAAGGTGGCCTACGAGTTGGCCTTACCACCTCAGTATCAGCATGTGCATAATGTGTTCCATGTGTCATTGCTTAAGAAGTATAAGCCTGACGCTAGCCATATAATAGAATATGAACCTGTAGAAATTCAGGCAGACCTGTCATTTATGGAGCAACCGGTTAAAATACTCGACTGGCAAGAGAAAAGCCTTAGAAATAAGTCAGTAAAGTTAGTAAAAGTGCTTTGGAGGAACCCTAAGGTCGAATAATCGACTTGGGAGTTAGATTCTGATATGCGTTCCCGGTATCCTCATCTGTTCTCTTAGATTCTGAGGACAGAATCCCTTAAGGGGGAGAGGATGTTACACCCGACATTTCTGTGTAATATTAATTATAAATTTGGTGTGATTATAAAGCCGAATGCCAATATATTCAACTATTGTATGCTTGTGTGAATGAGAATTTCTGCGTCTTAAATTTTTTATATGTGGTATATGATTTTTCAAATCAAAAGTTTATTTATTTCTTTCATTTTTTGATTTATAAGGAATATTTTAAATCTTGAATAAATTTCTTTTTAAAAGTTATTTTGCTCACAAATTTCAAAAGTAGTTTTATAAAATTTCCAAAAATCCAAGCTATTTTATGGTATAAATTTTATAATTTTTGAACTTGTGTTTTATTTTATAAAATTAAATCTTTATAAGTATTAATTGTCATAATTAGCAAATTACATAGTTATCCTTGCATGCAAATCCTTTCTATTCAATCCAAAAGGGCTAAAGAGTCAATAACCACCCCCACTAACTCTTATTTTCTAGTCAAATACCTTCTTTACCCTTGCATGCAAATTGAACCAAGTACAAGTGGAAGGGTAATCATGTCAATTCCTATTTCCACTCACATTTGTCAACACAAAAACCATAAAACAAGTAAAGACATGATCATTTCACACATCACTCACCACCACACTCATTCTTCTCTCCCTCCTCTCTCTCACTCTCGGCTACACCCTCCTTCACTCTCGGCTTTTAGCCGAAACCACCCCCTCCCCATTTTTCTTCATTCCTCAACCAAGCTTCCACCCTCTATACAAGTAAATGTTACTTCCCATGCCATGATCACTCATATTTCAAAGAGTTTTGAGTAGAAAGTTTAAGTTTTAAGGTTGCATATAAAGGTTTTAGTTGAAACTCAAAGTACAACCTTGATTCTTGTGAGTTTAGGGTTGTTTTTTAGAGGACTACAAGGAATGGAGAAGTGCCAAGTCCTGAGAAGGAAACTCTTGATGATTTAATGGCCATTCCCTTCCATTTCATTCGGCCATGACCATAGGGGAGCCGAATGAATGGTCCTTAAGACTATTCTTGTTGCTTTGTTCAATTTTTGCATGTTTATGTGATAATGGCTTGAATTTTATGGTGAAAATTTGATGAAACTCCTTGCATGCTAAGTGATCATCTAGATATAGCTCATGCTAGGCTTGCATGTAAATTTCTTGGTAAAACATATTTAGAAAATATGTTGTTTGGCTTGCAAAACTCGAGGACATGCACGCATGTGAATTTCTCTTAGAATGTTATAAGATTTTGATCATTTGGAAAGATTTTGTTAGTAAGCTTTAATTTCAATAGGATTAAGGTGTTAATATTTATTAATGCTCCTTGATGCATGGTAATTCATGGTTATCTTTTATAAAAATGCATATCTTGTTGTTTCAAAAACTTGATGATTTGTGAGTTGGGAAGTGTAGTTTCTTTTGTTTTGCCATAATTGTACCATAGGTAAAGGATGATCTCCACCAAAGTGATTTTGAGAATAAGGGAGTTAGTTCAGTAGATCTCCATGTTTAAGTCTTGGTTTGGGTATTGAGTTGTTGGTAGTTGATTTTGTCGAGTCAAAACCTTGGAGAAAGGAGAGTTTTAGTTTCTGCAGAAAATCAGTTTAGTACCCTGAGGTTTAGAGTGAGTTTTGACCATGTCATTGATGTCCACTTTGAGGCCCAAGCCACCAGAAGTTAGTATTGGGAGTATATAAAAGGTTTTAGGTGTTGGTTGGAGGTTTGCATGTCATTTGGTTAGGTGCACAAGTAGAATAACAAAATCTGTCCAGCAGGGGATAGTTTTGTTGCAACTTAGAAATAGGGAGATTTGACCATGTCATGGGTAGGCCCTCATTAGGCCCTGTTCGGCCTTAGTTAGAGGGAGTGTCAGAGAAGTTTTTCCAACCATATTTTATAGGATATGAGTTAGAATCATGTGTCACAAGTTAATTCAAGTCAGGGCGTTTTCTGCCCAGAAAAACAGGGGAACCTTGGACTTTTAGCTTAGGCCCAAGAAGGCCCAAGCCAGGCCCTTGAGCCACATCAAGTTTGTGAGATGCCCTTAGGTAAGGAGAGTCTTGTGTAAAAGTTTTGAAGGAAAACTTGTAGTTTAAGAGTGTCTAATGCACCCAAGAAACCATAGTTGTCATTCTGAAATTTGCACCAGTGAGCACTTTCACTTATCACATAGTTTTAGAACACTTAGGAGTGAGATTTAGGTTTACCACCATAGTTGTAAGATAGTATAAGGTCAGTAGAGCAAAAGGCATAAGTGAGGGTCAATAGGTTTTGGATAGTTTAGTAAAGGCTCATCGAGTTAGGAAGCCAAAATTTGAAGACTTTGTCTAGTTTAGCGACCAAGTGACTTAAGTTGTGATTCGAGATCATCCAAGCCTAGTGTTGCATTATGGTGTATATGGTGTTATTTGGTATTAATATATGATATGTGATTATGTGGCTATGTGTGTGCAATTGTAATTTAAAGGTGAATATAAAATTAAGTGCATATAGGCCTAAGTGCCATCCGTGTTTAATTTCGGGTTGTAAATAGGTTTAGTTGGTGAGAGTATATTATAATGAAGATTATTATTATTTATGTAGGATCTCGAGACGAGGGAAAACTTGCCATAAAGGTCGAGTGAAGCTCCAGTTGCTCCTACCAGTCAGACCAGACCAGTCTTTCTCAAGGCAAGTGATTCAACTTGTCCTTCGTATTTACTGCTAATAGTTCATACATTACTGCAACTATCCTGTGTCATTTGATATATTAAATCAAGCGTATCTTATGTTTATCTTTGAATTATATAGAGATGCCATGAACCCTCGAGTACGTATTGCAAAGTAGTCTTATCATGATAGTATATTAAAGTAATTCGAATGCCATGATAAAAGAAAAGGGCAGTTATAACTCTTGGTTGATTCTCTTGATTAACATGCTGATGATTCCTAAGTATTGATATCTCATCCTGATACTTGAACCCCTATAAAACCTTACCTTGAACCCTGAAAGTCAGATACTTATCAAAGTGATTCCTCATTGCTTGATACCCCTCTTTCTTATCCTAAAGCTTGATAATTCTGATATATCCTAAACTAAAAATCATTTCTTCATACCTTAACACCCCTAGTATTCATGAAGCTTACCTCCTTGATGATCCAGCACTTGAACCTTGATGAGAAATCATTGCTTTAAGCCCAATTTGGCATTTCCTTTCATGATATCCAATAGCCTCACTAAATTCCCTTGTCCAAACTTTGAAATATGAAAACCATTCAGTTACCCTAATAGAGTATAGTTTTGTGATTCATGGCTCTGAGAGTTAGTACCATTTTCCAGTGTTTCGAGTTGATCTATAATCCCTTGATAAAGATGTTTACTGTAAAAAGAGATTTTGTTATAATTCGGCATCAGTTTTTGAAATAAATAAAATGTGGGTTTCCAGTCCGAAAGGGGGATAAATGTTTTCTTTGAATAATGGATCTGGACTGAGACGCGAGTCCTTTCCACACTTATTTTAGGCTTAAAAGTTGCCTAGGGATTCCCATTAATGTTTTAGAACCCAGCGAGGTTCGGGATTACTTCGCGGCTGATCACCGGCTGTAATCCGTAGCGTTATAAAATGATTTTGATTAAACGGTATGATTTTGAAATTGTTTTGATATAAACAAAATGATGCCATCACCCAAAGTCTTATCCCTCATTATCAGTGGTTATGTCTTTCTATTGTCATTCTTTAATGTATATCTCGATTTATGTTTTGTATCATATTGTTTAGCACTTGTTGAGCATTTGGCTCACTCCTTGCTTTATCCTGATATTACAGCTAGCAGCTATGGTTAGATTCAAGCAGACTGCCCGTAAGACCTGTGATGCTGATGCTTATGTTCGAGCTCACGTAGAATAAGTGATAGTAGTTTGTGTGAGGACTCGGTATTTAAAATCAGATGTAATAGTTGGTAGTGTTGGGCTGTTCCAAACCCTAAACTGTAAGATCTTGGATTTGGTTATGTTAGTTCTTTTAAAATGTTGTAATAGTTATATTTAATCTGCTGTTTAAGTTGGGGTGTGACACTAAGCAGTGAATTCGTATTATCCGGATAATCGAGATATGCTGAGAAGTATCCCTCACGTTGTAGAATAAATATGATTAATTAATTAATCATATTTAATGAATTAGAGAATTTATGTAAATAATGATAAAATAGTTTTATTATTATTTTTTCTACTACCGGCTTAATATTGAACCTACAGGGTCACACCATAAAAGAGAATGATTTAATGGTGGAGAAATTAATTAATAATGGCTGATAATTATTTATTTATGAAATAAATAATTAATTGGAAAATTTAATAATTGATTAAATGAGATTTAATTGATTATAAATTAATTAAGAAAAAGTTCTTAATATTATTAATTAAGAATTTAATTTTTCGAAATTGAATCAAGTGAGAGAATTATTTCTAAAGTGTTTAGAAAAAGGATTAATAATTAAAAGGTGTTTTAATTATTAGTGAGAATAATAAAGGGTTAATAATAATAATATTTTATGGGAAAATTTTCAGCTGAAAAGTTTGCCTATAAATATACTATTATAGACCCTATTTTTGCCTAAACCAAAAAGATTTACAAAACCCTAATTCTCTCCATCTCCTCCCCCTTCATTACATCGTTTTCTTGGTGGATACCAGTGGAGTGCTTCACACTTGAGGAGCAACTGCTAAGGATCTCCATTCATCGTTTTTGGATCGCCATTAAAGACCTCCATCTGTCCATTAACGTAAAGCTTCTTAAGGTAAACATACTGAACTACGAATTAAATATTATTTTTCGCATGCATCCTGCGGAGGGTTTCATTTTTTTTAAGATTTAAATTTACGTTTTCGTTGCGTTTATATGCTAAAAACCCTTCAATGGAATCAGAGCTACTTGTGAAAAGTTTTTAATTCGTTTATGTGTTTAACTGTTTTCGATATATGAGCATGTGCGTGATTCGCCATGATTTGATGTTGATATAATATGCTTATATATGTATGGTTTTGAATATATGATATTCATGTGAGTTGTATAATCATAAGATGATTATGTAATCTGTATATATACTGATATATACATGATTTATGTTTGTTCTAATTATGAGAATCATATTAGATACGGATTCTGAATTGGCTGCTGCAGATTACTGAAATCTGGGTCTGGTGTCCGATTTACGCAAACAAGCGTCTGAACAAAACTGATAGCTAAAGCTATAACTGACTCGTCTGTAAGGCGTTTGACGTCGTTTACTGCCCGTAAACAGTGATTCTTGTTTTTCTGATTTGATTCTGATTTTTCTGATTTTTGTCATATTTTCTTTTTATGATTAGATCATGGATAATATGATATGTTAAGATCAGATTATGTGTTTTAACATGCTTTTATGTGTTGTATGAGCATGGTGGATGGTTATGGCCTTTCGACCTTAGTGTAATGGTTTTGGTTTTGGTTTTAAATACGACTTGCATGTCGTCAATCTTTGTAATCATAAATCTCGAATGTAACTCGAGTTATTCTTGTAAGATCATTAGATTAGTTTTACTTTCAATCATGTAATGTAATTGAAGACTCAAGAAGGCTATCCAATGGAGGTGATACAAAGAAGAAGACGAGGCATACAAGAAGTCTAAACAAAGAAGAAGACTTATGTAATAAGTAGTTGTATTTATTTCCATCACCATATTAGATTGACCTTGATCTTTATCATGAGCTTGATAAAGATCACATAGGATGGGGCCATAACCAAACACATTTACTTTATTGCACTTTACATTTACTTGTTTATTTAATTTTATATATGAGATACATGCCTATGTTTACCATGCGATGATAGATTTAGGTGAACTTAAATCAATATAAGGCGTGCTCTAGAAAATCTAGAATAGGAATCATTTCTTGCCTTAACAATAAATATTATGAATACGATCATGAGATTCTTGTGTTTATGAAACACGTAATTGAATATGAATTTTCAATATTGAGAGAAAGGATGATTCTGTCAATAACAGATTTCTATCTGTAAGAAAGGGTTATTAAGTGACGCCTCTTGACATTGCTCCACCCGATCTGAGAATTTTTTGATTATTGATTATTGATTTGAAATATTAAATTTAAAAGGAAGAATCTCTTTATAATATGATTATGATTGTAATGTAATATAATCCCTCTAAAATTAAATAATATCACATAGTAATTGGTCAATGACACAACGGGCTTGTGTCGGTCATAGCCTTCCAACATGGTAGAAAGTGGTTCTTATTTTTAAATCATTGTCGTTTCGTGCTACAGCCGAGGGCTTTGATTTCGAAATAAGAAATACTTTTCTATTACATAGAGATGTGTACATTGAATTATAATCTAAAGGTCGGTATGTTCTACAACAGTGGGCCGTTGGAGACTGATTCAATTGTATGAAATGTTGGGTTAGACTTGACTTAGAATATTGAGTTTGTCGTGCCACAGTCGTGACTCAATTATTCAAGAGGCTAAACTTATATTAGGGAATAACATAAGATGTAATTGACAAGAGTTGTCTGCCTATTGAACATCATATGACGTTCCATGCCACAACCGAGGTTGTGTGATGGAATATAGGATCCCTATTCCCACTAGCATTATGAATGCTTAATTTTCACTTAGGGGGTTGAAAAAATTAGATAAACTAGTGGGAGACACTTATGAATAAAGACCCGATTCATATAGTGTTTTGAAATGAAATTGAATATTTGCTAAATGTTGTTATGTGTTTATCATTTACAGATTTACTATATTCGTCATGTCTTCTGCACTATCACTCCGGAGCATACTAGATGCTCACAAGTTGACTGGTCCTAATTTAGCTGTTTGTTTTCACTGTAACAAGTTGGGGCACTGGAAGAGGAACTGCAAGGTTTACCTTGTAGAATTGAAGAAGAAGAAGGGTAGTAAGACTACCGCTTCTGATTCAGGCATGTTCATGATCGAAGTTAATATGTCACTAGGTCAAATTTCTACTTGGGCATTAGATACCGCATGTGGTTCTCATATTTGCAATTTGTTGCAAGGACTAAAGGGAAGTAGGACTCTTGAAAAAGATGAGGTGATTCTACGTATGGGCAATGGAGCAAGGGTTGCGGCCATATCTGTAGGATCATTTAGTTTACATATGCCTACGGGCAAGACTATTATTTTGAATAATTGTTATTACATTCCCTCTATTGTGAGGAATATTGTTTCTATTCCTATGTTGGATGTGGATGGTTTTTCATTTATTATTAAGAATAATGAATGTTCTATCCTTAGAGATAATGTTTTTTTTTGTCGTGGCATTTTAAATAATGGTCTGTATGTATGTGACGTAGAGTATGATTTACTTCAGATTGAACAAATTAATAAAAGAAAATGAGATGATGAAAATATGACCTATTTATGGCACTGTAGGCTAGGTCATATTAGTGGAAATAGACTGCGGACATTGCATAAGGAAGGGTTACTTGACCCCTTTGATTTCGAATCATATCCTACATGCGAGTCTTGTCTATTGGGTAAAATGACTAAATCTCCATTTAGTGGACATGGAGAGAGGGCTGCAGATTTGCTAGGATTAGTACACACAGATGTATGTGGACCAATGTCTACGCAAGCCATGGGTGGATTTTCATACTTCATTACTTTCATAGATGATAGATCTAGATTCGGATATGTGTATTTGATGAAACACAAGTCGGAAGCCTTTGAAAAGTTCAAAGAATATAAACATGAAGTGGAGAAACAAACTAAACACAGTATTATAACTCTTCGATCAGATCGGAGTGGTGAATACTTGAATGGAGAGTTTCTAGATTATCTCAAAAAAAATGGTATAGTCTCACAGTGGACTCCTCCATATACTCCACAGTTAAATGGGGTATCTGAAAGGAGAAATCAAACTTTGTTAGACATGGTTCGGTCCATGATGAGCTATGCGAATCTTCCAGTATGCATATGGGGTTATGCTTTGAAAACCTCAGCATATTTACTGAATAAGGTGCCTTCCAAATATGTTCCTCAAACACCATATGAGATATGGAAAGAAAGGAAACCGAGTCTTAAACACGTTAAGATTTGGGGATGTCCAGCTTTTGTCAAGAAAGTTGACCCAGATAAGCTGGAATCTCGATCCGTAAAATGTAATTTTGTGGGATATCCTAAAGAGACTTTGGGGTATTACTTTTACACCGATCATCGGGTGTTTGTCTTCAGACATGCTACCTTCTTAGAAAAGGAGTTTATCCTTGAAGGAAACAGTGGGAGCAAAATTGAACTTGATGAAGTTCAAGAAGCACAAACTACTACGGATCAAGTAGAAACACCTGAGAGGTATTATGGCCTTGTCATTAAGAATGACAATAAGTTGTCAATCATTGATGATGACGACCCTGTGACCTATAATGAGGCTATAAGTAGTGTTAACTCAGAGAAATGGCATAGTGCCATGAAATCCGAAATGGAATCTATGTATACCAACCAAGTATGGACTCTGGTTGAGGCGCCTGAAGGTGTTAAGCCTATTGGGTGCAAGTGGGTACGCAAAAGAAAGATCGGAGCAGATGGCCAGGTGGAGACCTATAAGGCCAGGCTCGTGGCAAAATGATTCAAACAAAGGCAAGGGATTAACTTTGATGAAACTTTTTCGCCTGTAGCCCTGTTAAAATCAATTCAGATTTTGCTTGCGATTGCTGCTTACTACGACTATGAGATCTGGAAAATGGACGTGAAAACGGCCTTCCTCAATGGGGATCTTGAGGAGGAAGTGTATATGACACAGCTAGAGGGTTTTCTTTCCAAGGGAAATGAACACCTAGTGTGTAAGATGCTGCGAACCATATATGGTTTAAGGCAAGCTTCTCGTAGATGGAACATCTGTTTTGATGAGACAATCAAAGAGTTTGGTTTTATCAAAAACATAGATGAACCATATGTCTACAAGAAGGTTAGTGGGAGCGCGGTAACATTTCTTGTATTATATGTGGATGACATACTTCTTATAGGAAATGATATACCGATGCTACAATCAGTCAAAGTATGGTTATCAAAGAACATCACCATGAAGGACTTGGGAGAAGCATCCTACATTCTCGGTATGAAAATCTATAGAGATAGATTTAGAAGAATGATAGGTCTTACCCAGGGTACATACATCCAGAAAGTGCTTAAAAGGTTTAGCATGGAAAACTCCAAAAGAGGTCTCATACCGATGAGCCATGTAGTGTCCATTTCCGAAAACATGTCTCTTAAGACACCTGAGGAAAGAGAGCGTATGAGTAAGATTCCTTATGCTTCAGCAATAAGATCTATCATGTACGCGATGTTGTGTACAAGGCCTGATGTTGCTTATTCAATTAGTGTGACGAGCAGATATCAGTCCAATCCAGGTGAAGACCACTGGAAAGCAGTGAAAAACATCCTTAAGTACTTGCGAATGACTCAGGACATTTTTCTTGTTTTTGGTGGTGAATCTGAGTTGAAAATAGAGGAGATGTCAACGTCGAGAGAGTTGACGCACATAACAATGTAGAAGACCCACTCACAAAGCCACTTTCTCAGAGTCACTTTGAATCGTCATAAAGACAAGATGGGTATTAGATACCAGAGTGATTGGCTTTAGTACAAGTGGGAGATTGAAAGAGATATGTCCTAAGTCCAATCATGTATGAGGATTTAGGAATAACTTTTATGTAATCTGTTTTGATTTCATTGATATTAATAAAAGACTTATTTTGTTTTTATTGCGGGCTCTATCTATTTAAATGTTTAAATAAGATATACCACAGTTTAGAGTAAATCTTTTTATGGATTTTGATGAGATCATAATAATGAGACCTAAAAGATGATAAATCTAAACTTAAATAGTTCCTGGTCGTAGAATTACTAACTGGTAATTAATAATCCGCAAAGATCAGTACATACTATGCATGCTTCATTATGAAGGATGTATGTTCTCATAAACATTTGTGTGGTGACACTATAGCTAATATGTAGGTGCTTATTATAGAATAAGTTCACTGAACATGACTCACACAGCTGAACAACTGATGGAGTTCACTCACGTGTCAGCAGTTGTTCACATAGTGATAGTTGTACAAGTATCCTTAGACTTGAGGTCATCATAGTCATCTTGTGTACACTGAACTATGCTTTGGTTTAGTTTTTAGTCTCAAGGGATAATTATAAGGGCTCTACTGGGTATAGGAATTTGTACACGAAGATAGTGTATGATCAATAAAGGATCTACCCCTTCCAGTGTAGGAAGAGAATGTTCAATGCTGATCCACTTATATTAGTTCAGGAATCTCTGGCCAGAGTGAATGAAATTAGAAAGGAGTTTCTAATTTACATTAAATAGAACTAAGCATAGTGAATGGGAAAGCAAGTGATTAAATAAGATAGGCTTGACACAAGTTCCATGCCTTGTATTTAATCGTGACATTGCAGGGTAGAAGGAATTAATTATATGGTAACTACTCACTGAATAGGTTCTTGGTATTCTAAGCAGTGAATTCGTATTATCCGGATAGTCGCGATATGCTGAGAAGTATCCATCACGATGTAGAATAAATATGATTAATTAATTAATCATATTTAATGAATTAGAGAATTTATATAAATAATGATAAAATAGTTTTATTATTATTTATTTCTACTACCGGCTTAATATTGAACCTACAGGGTCACACCATAAAAGAGAATGATTTAATGGAGGAGAAATTAATTAATAATGGCTGATAATTATTTATTTATGAAATAAATAATTAATTGGAAAATTTAATAATTGATTAAATGAGATTTAATTGATTATAAATTAATTAAGAAAAAGTTCGTAATATTATTAATTAAGAATTTATTTTTTGGAAATTGAATCAAGTGAGAGAATTATTTCTAAAGTGTTTAGAAAAAGGATTAATAATTAAAAGGTGTTTTAATTATTAGTGAGAATAATAAAGGGTTAATAATAATAATATTTTATGGGAAAATTTTCAGCTAAAAATTTTGCCTATAAATATACTATTATAGACCCTATTTTTGCCTAAACCAAAAAGATTTACAAAACCCTAATTCTCTCCATCTCCTCCTCCTTCATTACATCGTTTTCTTGGTGGATACCGGTGGAGTGCTTCACACTTGAGAAGCAGCTGCTAAGGATCTCCGTTCATCATTTTTGGATCGCCATTAAAGACCTCCATCTTTCCATTAACGTAAAGCTTCTTAAGGTAAACATACTGAACTACGAATTAAATATTATTTTTCGCATGGATCCTGCGGAGGGTTTCGTTTTTTTTAAGATTTAAATTTACGTTTTCATTACATTTATGTGCTAAAAACCCTTCAACTATCTCTCTATCTTCCTTAGCCTTCCACCAGCGGGTGGCCTCTCTCTTAGGAAGGTAAGTGGCAAAAATAGTCTTTTGTGCTTCGTCAATCATTTAGAATCTCAAATAATTCCTCTATTTCTTTTAGCCAGGCTCTTGCCTCAACTGGGTCAACTTGTTCCTTGGAACTCTGAGAGCTTAGCGACTTAAAGGTCTTGAAAGGATTTCCCCACCGCATTGTTTCCTCAGGGTGGTGGTTGGGGATAATAGTCTAAGTTCTGTTTAGATAGGTCCATGAATTACCGTATAAGAGTACCGTCTCGGGTCCCCTTTTCTTACTCGATTTCTGTTTTCTCATTATGTAATGTTTCATCCTTCTCCCATAATCAGGGTTATCTTATACGTTAAAATCCTTGTTTTCCATTTCATTATGTTATGGGTTCTTTCTTTCTTGATGGCGACCTCCCTGACTATCACATTCAGGGTTTGCCCTAAATCTTATTCCTCGAACTATGGCTTTCATCTAATATCTCGTCCTTAAGCTCTTGAACGTTTGGAGCCCAAATTATGTAGGAATACCTCATTATTCCCTTATCATCTTTCTCGGTATTAATCTCTTCTCTATTTGTTGGCTCTATGCCTTCATTCATCACTTTTTCTTGGCACAATATGATCTTTTCCAATTATTCGGGCTGTATTGCAATCTCAAACAGCTTTTCGGTACCGGCTCCGGTTACCTTCACTTATATTTCCATTTTCTCAAAATCTCTTATCAACTCTCCCAATGACTCTTTCATCTTGAGTCTCTCTTTTATACTTAGAGAATTAGCCACCATTTTGGCTTTCCCTGGATGATAAAGAATCTCATAATTGTAATCCTTGATTAGCTCTAACCACCTCCTCTGGCGCATGTTGAGCTCTTTCTGCGTAAAAATGCACTAGAGCACTTATGGCTTGTGTAAATCTCGTACTACTCTCCATACAAGTAGTGCCTCCAATCTTTAGGGCAAAACTATTGCCACGAGCCCAAGCTCATGGGTGGGGATATCAAATTTTATATTCCCTTAATTGTCTTGACGCGTACGTGATTACCTTGCTGTGCTGTATAAGAAGCACCCTAATTTCTTTTGCGAAGCGTCACTACACATCACAAAATCTCCTTTTCCATCCGGCAACTCCAACATAGGGGCCGTCACCAATCTTTGCTTCGGTTCTTAAAAGCTGTTCTCGTATTTCTCTGTCCATTCGAACTTCTCAGTCTTACGAGTAAGCCGCATTAAAGGGGCTACTATATTTACAAACTTGAACGAACCTCCGGTAGTGACCGGCCAATCCTACCTCTGGTAGTCGCCCTAACCATGGTCATCAATTCCTCAGTGGTCCTTTATTCATTTTTTTCAGGATCCTCCACGGGATTCTTCTCAGTAACAATCCCTTCTAGGACAACATCCTCAACCGCTACATCCTCAATATGAACATCATCCGGTCCCGCGTTAGGACGCTCTACCGGATCAACAATCTGATCTCCAATAAGTAATAAAACATCATCGCGTTGTTGCTCCTCAACCTCAGGGTTCGGAGTCCCGCTACCATATACGATAACGAACTACGCTTCTATCACGATATTTATAAGGGTTCCCATAAGGGTTTTAACTATTAGTACTACGTTAGGTAGTCTGGCTATGAACTTGGCAAGAGTTCTTATTATCTTAGTGAACTTATTATTTCAACGTTACATCATCTCTGAGGTTTATAACACTTAGCTCTGATACCATTTCTGTAACACCCCCAAATCCGAGGTCGGGGATCCGGGTTATCACGAGTTCCATTTCCCTTATCAATACTTAATCTTAACAGTCAACCAACCACTGCGTACTTTGACCCCACAATATACACACATACACCACAAGTTATAGGCTCAGAGATGAATACCAAAAATAACACAAGTCATTTTATTCCATAATTATAAGTCATTACACCTTAAAAGGGTTTCTGAATAAATTTACATATTCTTTGCCATTATTACAATTCATAATATACATAAGTCTGGTACATCAAAAGTTGAAAGCCTAGCTTATTGGTAGTTCCTACCTCAGCCACAACGGCATCAACGCCTATAGGAAACTGCGGAACATTTCCTATCCGCTCACTAATTGGGAGCTTGGTCATGTTCATCTTGTCTATCTGTTGTTGTGTGATGAAAGAAGAAAGCAAGGGTGAGCAGCAAGCCCACCAAAATAATATGTATAATGATTAACAATATATGAGCATTCTCATCATAATACTCATGAAAGTCTAAGTCAAGAAGAAATGAACCAAGTTGATATCTTAACGCAACCAAGTCGCAAAATAATCAGTATATATGTATATATAGTTTTCAAAATCTTGGAAATCCTCTTCCATGCATAATATGCATAGGGTTCTAGTTTATAGCTGTATAAAAATATAGTTGCAAGGTGATCTCATATATCTAACCTTGTCTCAACGTTTTTCTGAAAATCTTTGTCATGCATAAGATAATCATTAACTAGATATAAGTTGAAAAGATGAAGTTACAAGATACTCCAATATACTTATATCTTTTCTAAATACTACTTGAACTACCACCGTTCTAGTTATAATCAGTTTCAAAAGGTCATCACAGATGAGACTACAAGATAAGACTTGAATAGATTCAATCTTTGAAATATCATTTGAAAGAAATGAAGTTACGAGATACTTCATTAATTCCCGATATATATATATATATATATATATATATATTCACCTATATATATATCTCTCATACACTCCTTGAAAACCTCAGTTATAAAAATTATAAACAGAGTTTTAATTTCCAATGAATTTGGAAAGAAGAAAGCTTTGGCATAAACCCGATATCTTGCTGATCAGGCAAAGATACCAATTAAGTAACCTTTTCTACCGTAGATGGATGAATTCCTCGCCGGTCATCACCCTGGCCGCATTAGGACCTCGCGCTAGACCGTTACCCGGCCACTCACGCATGGATGGACTGTCACCCAGCCTCTTTCACTTTCATAGACCGTACCCCGGCTTGTTGCTTATGCCGACTCAATTAGATGGACTTACTTCCCGAACATTGGGTAAGTAATCAAAATGTTTTCTCAAAACAGCAACCTTGTTGCGAATATAAAATACACCACAGAGCCGGATCCCTCAGGTTTTGAGCGAGTATTTAAATCCCCTTCGAAAGGAAGATCTTAAATCAAAAAAATGAGTTTTGGGATCCGCTCTAACTTTTAAAAATCATTTTGAAGACTCGAAAACATTTTAAAGAATGTTTGGAGTAATGCTGATTTAATAAAATAAATCAGTCCCGATATGTTGGAGAATATCTGAATATGATTATTTAAATAATATTTCCATAAAGGATAATCTCTATAAAAATAATTGAAGTAGAAGTTTTAAATCTCATACTTGAAATGAATAATAAATAACCAAAGATATACTTATACGAAAGTACGATCTTTATTTGAATAATCAAAAATAAGTTTGATTATCGAAACATAATTCTTTAATAAAATAAAGAATATTATTTAATAAAATAAGCGGAGTCATAAGTCCTCGAATGAATATTCAAAGTAATATTCAATAAATAAAACAAAGTTATCGAATAACCTTATTTGAGTAATAGTTTTAAAAACTATATCTATATATATATACATATAAAGATATATATATATATATATATATATATTTTACTCGGGAACATCGACTCCCGGTTTAGAAAATATTCACCTTTGGGTCCCCTATACTAAGGGTATACGCAACTACTACTTATCTCTAGCATAGGTATTATGCAACTTATAATCAATTGAATCAACAATTAGATATCAAGATTACGAAACAGACATGCATATATACCATATCAGCATGCTCCAGTATATCACAAGATTTGCTAATAACAATCATGCACTTATCACAAGATAATGCATATACATATATTTACATCACAACAACAGTATAACGGGTAGAAAACTTGCCTGAGTGTTCTCGGATAGACTTAAGCTTAGAGTGGGTCCGATAACCTATGAACAACAACATAAGTCGGAATTAAACCCTGGTCGCTTAAGAAACTAGACTTTAACCAATTGAACCCTAACGTTCGCTTATGGTCACTTCTACGCTTAACGTATCACATAAGTCGTTCGAGTACCCTCGGCTCCACCATTTTTAATGAATTAACCATTAAGAATTTTAAGGCGATTCCTTAGCGAGTACTATACCAACTGCCTAATCAACTTTACACAATTGTTTCATACTCCAATTAGTCATTTAAGGGCCTTAACCAAGGTTTCAAAGTAAGGCGAGGGGTAATGGTTCGTTCGCGAAACGCCGTTACTTAAAACGCTCATTTCTCCTAAACCGTAAATCGGATTCAAGTGAACCACATATCAAAACGAAGCTCATAACATGAGCTATCTAAAAATGAAAATGGTCAGAATCTTACAGTGAGTTCACGGGTCCTGAAGTTAAGAACAAAAACAGTCTAAGGTAAATCGGGCATTACGATGGCTATGTTTACACGATTACCAAAGTTTATACAACTCCAAATCAATCACAAACCAACTTACAACCAACATAACAACCAAAACCCATACAAACCTCACTACATCAGTCCATTACTTCACGTTTTATCCAACTCATTCAATCATAAACAAGGGCTACTAACTATACTTAAGGTTCATTAACCAACAACCAAGATTTATAACCCAAAATCATTACACTTCCAACCAAACTCTAAACATACAAGAATCATGCTCTCATGAACTATAACAAGCAAAACCAAACCTAATACTCAATGTAAAGTTAGGGTTTGGAGGGGTTATACCTTCCTTGGAGTGATTAGAGTAGCTAGGAAGCTTTAAGAAGCCTTGAGATGGCTTAGGAATGCTTGGATCTTAAAGGAAATCAAAGAATATAAAGTTAGAAATCTTGAAAACACTATTCATCATCTTCTTCCTTGATTTATTGGAAGAGATTCATGAAGAAATAGAAGCTTAAACTCCTAGAATATGCTTATCTAATCACAAGGGACCTTGGGTAATTACCTTGCAAATTAACAAAGCTTGGATCTTGATTTTTGGAATTTTTCTCCTTGAAATGATGAAGAAGCCGAGAGTAGATGTTCTTGGGAGAGTATTTCCTTTGTTGAATGTGTTGTGGTGGAAAATGAAGTGAATGGGATATTTGGATGATTTGTTGGTTGATTAAAGTGAGTGGAGTATGACTAAGCATGGCATCATCTTGGTGACTTCATGTTTTGCCACTTGTCATCACTTGGTGGTGGAAGCATCTTCTTATGCTAATCCTTGCTTAATTGCTTGGTTATCATCCTTAATCATTGCATTAATCTCTCTTGCATTACTTGTCGTTTAATTATTTTACGACTCGTTTATCGTTCGTTCTTGCTAATCGTTTGAGGGATCATATCCGGGATCTTATTACTTGGGTTCCCCTAAACCTTTCTCAATATATTATATTCCTTATATGGTCCTTTCTTTTAATCCTTGAATTTAAATCCTTTTAATCATGTTACCTTATACTCCATTCTTTCGGTATCTGGTGGATTTTTCGGGAAAAATCAAAGTGTTCGAATTTGGATTCTGATGATCTTTACATACACTTATATACCATATAGAGTACTAATAAGATCTCAGAATATCAATAAAATAACTACTACATAGTGTGACATGAAAATATTTCTTAATCAGCATAATCAGCAAAATCACTATTCATAAGGGTTACAAAAATTTCCAAAAATTGGGGTTATTACACTAACTTACTTTCTTGGTTTACAAGTTGAGCAAGTTAGTGATGGAATATTCATTATTCAAACTAAATACATTCATGATCTTTGAAAGAAGTTTGATATAATGGATTGCACATCTGCAAAAACTCCCATGGCCACTGAAACTAAGCTTGAATTAAACACTACTGAAAAGTCTGTGGATATTTCAAGTTATAGAGGCATGGTTGGTTCACTTCTGTTCTTAACAGCTAGTAGGCCAGATATAATTTTTGCTACTTGTCTTTGTGCTAGATTTCAGGCTGATCTTAGAGAATCTCATTTAGTAGCTATTAAGAGAATTTTCAGATACCTCAAGGGAATACCAAAACTTGGCATTTGGTACCCTAGAGATTATGGTTTTGATCTAACTGGTTATTCAGATGCAGATTATGCAGGTTGTAAAATAGACATAAAAAGTACAATAGGAACATGTCAGTTTCTAGGAAACAAGCTTGTGTCTTGGTTCAGTAAAAAGAAAAATTCAGTTTTTACTTCTACAGCTGAAGCTGAATATATTATTGCAGGTAGTTGCTGTGCACAGATTCTATGGATGAAAAACCAATTATTGGACTATGGTCTACAAGTGGATAGGATTCCTATTTTCTGTGATAGCACAAGTGCAATTGCCATCACTAAAAATCCAGTACAGCATTCAAGAACAAAGCACATAAACATCAAGTACCACTTTATAAGGGAACATGTGATGAATGGTACTGTGGAATTGCATTTTGTTCCAAATGAAAAACAGCTTGCAGACATATTTACCAAGCCACTAGATGAAAGCACCTTTTCAAGGTTGGTAAGTGAGTTAGGTATACTTAATTATTCTTGAATCATTTCAGATATTTTGCAAGTTGCAATGCAGCCAGAAATTTAATTGATTTTTCAGTTTTGGATGAAATTTTGGCTAAGTCAAAATTTACATCCTGACGGATGATTATTATCCATCGAGTTCGATAATCCGTCGGAATTCAATTTGTTAATAAAATCAATCATTTTTCTGAAATCTTTTATAGCTCGACGGATAATTGATTTATCCTCATCCGTCGAATTGTCTCAATCCTAGCCGTCAATTCTCTGAACATTTTCCATCGAGTATACTTACAGTTTATAAGCATAACACGACAGATAAGTGATGGAATTTTTATAGTTTATTTTTAAACGGTTATTTTGGGCAATTTTTATTGGTCAATTTATTTTACTTTATTATTTTTGGCTGTTATTTTATGAGATAGTATAAAAGCAATTTCACTTTTATTCATTTCTTTTATCATTCTCAAGATTCCATTGCTGTAATTTCTTTCTTCTCTAAAGCAAACTCTCTCTCTGCAAATTCCAAACCTCTAACAGATGCACCTGTAGTGAAAATCATGTCTCAAACTGGTTACATCTATGAGAAAAACTACTTCTCAGCTTTGGTGAACAAGGAGATTCAACAGTCTGGTGACTATCACAAAATAATGGATTTTGTGAAGAACTGCAAACTCAACTATGCCATGTTGGAATCACCCACCATTTACTGTGAGGTTGTTGAAGAGATATGGACAACTGCAGTGTACAACTCAACAGACAAAACCATCACATTCACTTTGAAAGGTAAGCAGTTTTGCATAAATAGTGATGTTATTAAAGCATGCTTCAAGATTCCTGATAACACTATAGCTGCCTCACACACAGACTCTGATATTGTTGATATGCTTAATTCCATGGGCTATGCACTCACCACTTCTAAATTAAGTGAAATTAGGAGGTTGGGTCTTAGGAAATAATGGAGTTATATGTGTGATGTAGTAACTAAGGTGTTTTCTGGTATAGTTAATAACTTTGATTCCATAAACATTTTTATGCTTAACATGCTTTATAGGCTAGTTAATGATAAATACTTCAATTTCAGTGATTTAATTTTGTTTGAGTTAGGCTATAAGTTAGGAGAGTTCAATAAGCGAGGTAGAAGTGTCTATTATACTAGATTTTTCATGATGCTTGCTAACCATCTTGTTGAGGAAATTGTAATTGAGAACCCAACAAACAAGCTGAATTGTTGGGTTCAAGAAAGAAGAATAATTGCAGATTTAAACAGAGAAAACCATCACAAGGAGGTTCCCTTGTTCTACTTTCCAGTAATGAAGGGACCTCAGGTAAGTTAGGTAATTTGTTCTGTCACCACTCTTCCAACCTCACAAACTTTTTTGCTTTCTAGTGTAGCAATGGCAACTGTGTCAATGTCCCAACAATTGCCTACCCAAGCTACCAAACCAACAAAAGTTTCCTAAATCGAAAGCTAAGAAAGCCCCCTCTGATTTCTTTCAAAAGAAATCAGTTGTAAAATCCACCAAACCTAAAGAGGGGAGTGTGAAGGTGGGTAAGAAAGGTGAGGGACATGGTGAAAATCAAAGAAGCCCTAAGAATAATGATGGAGAGGTAAGAGTTTCCAGCCTAGCCACACTGCAGTTTCTCAACAAATTGCAGTGCTTAATAAGGATTCTAGCTCATTTCTGGTTTCTTCCTCCTAAAAGGATGTTACCATTGAAACAAGCTCTCAAACAAGAGCACAGGCCAAAAGGGTAAGGGACACAAGCTCACCCCAAACTTATACTAGAAAGAAGAAATCAAAAACCCTTGGGGATGCACAGGGCTCACACACTGTGCAAACTGGTGCTAAAGACACAGTCACTGATCCTTTTCAAAGTCAGGTTGATGTGGCTCCAATAAATATGGAGTCACAAGCCAAAATCTCTAATAATTGAATCACCTGATACACCAAACTCTCCCACACACTCATTGGATGTTGAAATGATAAACACATCACTTCCAAATTCTCCATCTTTAACTCTCTTGGAGAAGCCAAAAATCCAAGCAAGTGAGCATCATCTTCTAGATGATTTGTTGGCTCACTTGCCATTTCTTTCTGAGACTGTTGAGACATCTGTGCAAAAAATTTCATCAATCTGCACAGAGTCCACAATAGTCTCCACTCCAAACTCAATTATTTCTTCAATCCCGATGGATATCTTTCATCCGTCGAGTAGTGATTGTATCCCAATGGATAAGCTTAACAGCAGTCATCCGTCGGATAGTCAAACTGCTAACCCGATGGATATTCCTCATTCGTCGGATGTCTCTACACAACTTTAAATTTCATCAATTATTACAAGTGCAGAAGACTTAGCAGTAGTGTAATCACTCCTAGGACTACGGGAAGGGAGTGATATGAGTGTGAGTCTGGGATGCTCTCAGGAAAAAGGAGAGGAAAAGAGTGAACCAATGCAGTCCATTTCTTCAGGACTGGAAAAAGTGAGTGAGAGGAGTCCAACCTTAGAAGGTGAAGGTGAGGGTGGGGAGCTGATAGGGAGTAAATAAATCCTGATTATGTAATTAATATTGCATTGATCATACGTGAATTGGGCTATAAGGCCCAATAAGAAGATGTATGACATTCAGACCAAAAAAGTTAAGACATTGATCAGGCCTGATGGACCAGATCAGGCCTGATGGAGCAAAGAAGGCCCAAAACCCTGAATATTAATTAATTTCATAATTAATTAATAGTGGAAAAATCAACTATTATAAAGAGTCCCAATAAGGATATAAATCCTAGTGGATTCGCCTCCAAGGGACCTAGAAGGATAAGGAATCAGTTTCCTACCACTTAGGACTCCAAAGTCCATTCTAATTCTGAGACTTGACCACCAAGTCTCCTACACCAAGTCCGATTCAAGGACTCCCAACATCTATATAAGGGGCCTCACCCCACAAATCAGAACTATATTTTTTGGCTTGATTCTCTAATTCACAGAGATACGTAGGCATCTCGTAAAGGCAAAGTTAAGTCACGAAACACAAGAGCGGCCATTAAAGGCCTTGAGCTCCCGAACCTTAGCAATAAACACAACAATTAATATACTCTAGTTTTTTATCCATAACATTTGGCTCCGTCTGTGGGAACCGCAACAACAACCATGGCGAGAACATGGAGAAAAAGCAGCGCCCTTGAAGGAGGAACACCCGCGGGGACAACCCAAATGATTTCGTCAACCGTGGAAGTACCTCCGCATTCAACCTATGCCACTACCCAAGGAGGAGCCCAGGTAGGGGCAACCGAACCTCAGCCTCTAGGAACGATTCCCTCGGCTACTCAAGGGACGAATTCCCAACTTCAGCAGTTGCACGCACCTGTGAATTCTCGACCCATTGGGTATGAGTATTCACCTATTGTGACTACTAACCCCCCTTACGGGATGCCCCTTTACCCCGAGTTTGGAGGAAGTGGGCATGCTGGACGAAGTGAAGCAAAAAGGCAAACACCCCCTTACATTCAAGGTTTGGCTCCTATCCTGGAGGATCAGGAATTTTCTGGTCCTTATACTGAGAGAGATTCCGAATCTTCGGACGATGAAGTGGCTCCAAGAAGGAGACTGGCAAAGAACCAATGGCTGATAGCAACCCACGCCCTAGGAGTACCCGAGGGGTGAATCCCCAAGAGGTGCCGGAGAGAATTAAGGCACACGAGGAAGAGATTCAAAGGCTGAAGTGCGACCTGGAGGCACACCAGGCTCCCAGACTCCAATTACCACCTAGGGGGAGAAATCCTCCTCCAATCATAGACCTGGATGGTCCACCACAAAGAAAGGCTGTAGCCCCAAGGGCTGATCCAAGCAATCTTCTTCCCCTTGGAGATACTGATGATCCCACTCCACCATTCACTGAAGAGATAATGAATGCCCACATCTCAAGGAAGTTGAAGATGCCCAGTATCAAAGCTTATGATGGAGTGGGAGATCCCGCTAATCACGTCAGAACCTTCTCCAATGCACTATTGTTGCAGCCCATGAATGACGCTATTAAGTGTCGGGCCTTTCCTCAAACCCTGTCGGGTATGGCTCAAAGATGGTATAGTCGTTTGCCCCCAAACTCTATTGGGTCCTTTAGAGAATTAAGTCATGCTTTTATTAAGCAGTTCATTAGCGATAGAGCGCATGAGAAAAGTTCAACATCCCTCATGAGCATTGTGCAGGGAGCGAAGGAATCCTTGAGAGACTACCTAAATCGTTTTACAAAGGAAGCTTTAAAAGTCCCGGACCTTGATGACAAGGTAGCCATGATAGCACTGCAACAGGGAACTAGGGATGAGTTCTTCAAGATAAACTTGGCCAAGCATGTCACACCCCAACTTAAACAGCAAATTAAATATAACTATTACAATATTTAATAATAAATAAACATACCCAAATCCAAGGTCTTACAGTTTAGGGTTTGGAACAGCCCAACACTACCATCTATTATAACTGATTTTAAATATCGAGTCCTCACACAAACTACTATCACTTATTCTACTTGAGCTCAAACATAGGCATCAGCATCACAGGTCTTACGGGCAGTTTGCTTGAATCTAACCATAGCTGCTAGCTGTAATATCAGGGTAAAGCAAGGAGTGAGCCAAATGCTCAACAAGTGCTAAACAATACGATACAAAACATAAATCGAGAGATATATATTAAAGAATGTCAATGGGAGGACATGACCAATGATAATGAGAGATAAAACTTAGGGTGATGGCATCATTTTGTTGGTATCAAAATAATTTAAAAAAATCATATCTTAATCAAAATTATTTTATGACGCTACGGATTACAGCCGGTGATCAGCCGCGAAGTAATCCCGAACCTCGCTGGGTTCTAAAACATTAATGGGAATCCCTAGGCAACTTTTAAGCCTAATATAAGTGTGGAAAGGACTCGCGTCTCAGTCCAGATCTATTAGTCAAAGAAAACATTTATCCCCCTTTGGGACTGAAAACCCACATTTTATTTATTTCAAAAACTGATGCCGATTTATAACAAAGTCTCTTTTCCAGTAAACATTTTTTTTTATCAAGGGATTATAGATCAACTCGAAACACGGGAAATATGGTACTAAATCTCAGGGCCATGATTCACAAAACTATACTCTATTAAGGTAACTGAATGGTTTTCATATATCAAAGATTGGACAAGGGGATTTAGTGAGGTTATAGGATATTATAAAGGGTAATGCCAAATTGGGCTTTAAGCAATGGTTTCTCATTAAGGTTCAAGTGCTGGATCATCAAGAAGATAAGCTTCATGAATACTAAGGGTGTTAAGGTATGCATAAATGATCTTTAACTCAGGATATATCAGAATTGTCAAGCTTCCGGATAAGAAAGAGGGGTATCAATCAATGAGGAATCACTTTGATAAGTATCTGGCTTTTAGGGTTCAAGGTAATGTTCTATAGGGGTTCAAGTATCAGGATGAGATATCAATACTTAGGAATCATCAGCATGTTAATCAAGAGAATCAACCAAGAGTTATAACTACCCTTTCTTTTATCCTCGCATTCGAATTACTTTAATATACTATCATGATAAGAACACTTTGCAATACGTACTCGAGGGTTCATGGCATTTTTATATAATTCAAAGGATAAACATAAGATACACTTGATTTTATATATCAAATGACACAGGATAGTTGCAGCAATGTATGAACTATTAGCAGTAAATATGAAGGACAAGTTGAATCACTTGCCTTGAGAAAGGCTGGTCTGGTCTGACTGGTAGGAGCAACTGGAGCTTCACTCGACATTTATGGCAAGTTTTCCCTCATCTCGAGATCCTACATAAATAATAACAATCCTCATTATAATATATTCTCACCAACTTAACCTATTTACAACCCGAATTTAAACACGGATGGCACTTAGGCTTATATGCACTTAATTTATATTCACCTTTAATTTATAATTGCACACACATAGCCACATAATCACATATCATATATTAATACCAAATAACACCATATACACCATAATGCAACACTAGGCTTGGATGATATCGAATCCCCCAACTTAAGTCACTTGGTCGCTAAACTAGACAAAGTCTTCTAATTTTGGCTTCCTAACTCGATGTGCCTTTACTAAACTGTCCAAGACATATTGACCCTCACTTGTGCCTTTTATTCTACTGACCTTATACTATCTTAAAACTATGGTGGTTAACCAAGACCTCACTTCTAAGTGTTCTAAAACTATGTGATGAGTGAAAGTGTTCACTGGTGCAAATTTCAGAATGACATCTATGGTTTCTTGAGTGCATTTTACACCCTTAAACTATAGTTTTTCCTTCAAAACTCTTACACAAGACTCTCCTGACCTAAGGTCATCTCCGAAACTTGATGTGGCTCAAGGGCCTGGCTTGGGCCTTCTTGGGCCTAAGCTCAAAGCCCATGGTTCCCCTGTTTTCCTGGGCAGAAAACACCCTAACTTGAATTAACTTGTGACACATGGTTCTAACTCATATCCTATGAACTATGGTGGAAAAACTTCTCTGACACTCCCTCTAACTAAGGCCCAACAGGGCCTAATGAGGGCCTACCCATGACATGGTTAAATCTCCCTATTTCTAAGTTGCAACAAAACTGTCCCCTGCTGGAAAGATTTTGTTATTCTACTTGTGCACCTAACCAAATGACATGCAATCCTCCAACCAACACCTAAAACATTTTATATACTCCCAATAATAACTTCTGGTGGCTTGGGCCTCAAAGTGCACATTAATGACATGGTCAAAACTCACTCTAAACCTCAGGGTACTAAACTAATTTTCTGCAGAAATTATAACTCTCCTTTCTCCAAGGTTTTGACTTGACAAACTCAACCACCAACAACCCAATACCCAAACCAAGACTTAAAAATGGTGATCTTAAACTAAATCCCTTATACTCAAAATAATCTTGGTGGAGATCATCCTTACCTAAGGTGCAATCATGGCAAAACAAAAGAAACCATATTTCACAACTCACAAATCATCAAGTTTTTGAAACAATAAGTTATGCATTTTATAAAAGATATACACGACTTATTACCATGCATCAAGAAGCATTAATCAATATTAACACATTATTCCTACTGAAATTAAAGCTTACTAATAAAATCTTTCCAAATGATCAAAATCTTATAGCATTCTAAGTGAAATCCACATGCATGCATGTCTTCGAGTTTTGCAAGCCAAACAACATGTTTTCTAAATATGTTTTACCAAGAAATTTACATGCAATCCTAGCATGAGCTATATCTAGATGATCACTTAGCATGCAAGGAGTTTCATCAAATTTTTACTATAAAATTCAAGCCATTATCACATAAACATGCAAAAATTGAACAAAGCAACAAGAATGGTCTCAAGAAACATTCATTCGGCTCACCTATGGTCATGGCCGAATGAAATGGAAGGGAATGGTCATTTAACATCAAGAGTTTCCTTCTCAAGACTTGGCACTTCACCATTCCTTGTAGTCCTCTCAAAAACAACCTTAAACTCACAAGAATCAAGGTTGTACTTTGAGTTTCAACTCAAACCTTAACATGCAACTTTAAAACTTAAACTTTCTACTCAAAACTCTTTGAAATATATGTGATCATGGTATGGGAAGTAACATTTACTTGTGTAGGAGGTGGGAACTTGATTGAGAAAGAAAGAAAATGGGGAGGGGGTGGTTTCGGCTGAAAAGCCGAGAGTGAGGGGGTAGGAGCCGAGAGTGAGAGAGAGGAGGGGGAGAAGAAAGAGTGTGGTGTGGGTGATGTGTGAAATGATCATGTCTTTTACTTGTTTTATGGTTTTTGTTTTGACAAATGTGAGTGGGAATAGGAATTGACATGACTACCCTTCCACTTATACTTGAATCATATTGCATGCAAGGGTAAAGGAGGAATTTGGCTAGAAAAATAAGAGTTAGTGGGGTGGTAATTGTCTCTTTAGACCTTTTTGATTGAATAGAAAGGATTTGCATGCAAGGACAACTATGTAATTTGCTAATTATAATAATTAACATTTATAAAGATTTATTTTTGTAAAATAAAACACAAGTTCAAAAATTATAAAATTTATGCCATAAAATAATTTGGATTTTTAGAAATTTTATAAAACTACTTTTGAAATTTGTGAACAAATAACTTTTAAAGAGAAATTTATTCAAGGTTTAAAATATTCCTTATAAATCAAAAATGAAAGAAATAAATAAACTTTTGCTTTGAAAATTCATATACCACATAACGAAAATTTAAGATGCAGAGTTCTCATTCACACAAGCATACAATAGTTGCATATATTGGCATTCGGCTTTTAAAGTTGTACTAAATTTACAATTAATATTACACAGAAATGCCGGTTGTAACATCCTCTCCCCCTTAAGGGATTCTGTCCCCAGAATCTAAGAGAACAGATGAGGATACCGGGAACGCATATCAGACTCTAACTCCCAAGTCGATTCTTCGACCTTAGGGTTCCTCCAAAGTACTTTTACTAACTTTACTGACTTATTTCTAAGACTCTTCTCTTGCCAGTCGAGTATTTTGACCGGTTGCTCCACAAATGACAGGTCTGCCTGAATTTCTACTGGTTCATATTCTATTACATGGCTAGCGTCAGGATTGTACTTGTAAGCAATGACACATGGAACACATTATGCACATGCTGATACTGAGGTGGTAAGGCCAACTCGTAGGCCACCTTCCCTACTTGACTCAAAATTTCAGAAGGACCTATGTATCTAGGTGATAACTTCCCTTTCTTGCCAAATCTAGACAACCCTTTTCTAGGTGACACCTTCAACAAAACAGCTTCGCCAATTTGGAATTGAACATCCTTACGTGCCGGATCCGCATACTTCCTCTGTCTATCTTGAGCAGCAAGTAGCCTTTTCTGAATTAACTTGACTGAGTCATGCAATTGTTGTACCAATTCTGAGCCAAGAATCCTTCCTTCTCCTACTTCATCCCAACTTGTTGGTGATCTACATTTTCACCCATACAAAGCTTCGTATGGTGGCATGCCGATACTGGAATGATAGCTATTGTTGTAAGAGAATTCAATCAACGGCAAGTGGTCGTCCCAACTTCCTGCAAAATCGATTGCACAACTGCGCAACATGTCTTCGATTGTTTGAATTGTCCTTTCACTTTGTCCATCAGTCTGCGGGTGGTACGCCGTGCTCATATTCAATTTCGTGCCAAGATATTCTTGATATTGCTTCCAAAATCTCGAGTTAAATCGGGGATCTCTGTCTGAAACTATTGATACAGGTACTCCATGCCTTAGTACAATTTCGCGCACATACAGATGAACCAATTTGTCTAATGACGACTTCTCGTTAATTGGAAGGAAATGCGCTGACTTTGTAAGACGGTCAACTATAACCCATATAGCGTCATGCCCGGATTTCGTTCGCGGTAGTCCTACTATAAAGTCCATAGCGATATTTTCCCATTTCCATTCTGGAATCTTTAGGGGCTGAATTAATCCGCTTGGTCGTTGATGTTCTGCCTTCACTTTCTGACAAGTATAACACTTCACAACCCATTCCGCTACGTCTCGCTTCATATTTGGCCACCAAAAGTTTTTCTTTCAGTCCCGATACATCTTGGTACTTCCCGGGTGGATTGAAAATTTCGAATTGTGGGCTTCGTGTAGGATCTCATTCTTTATTTCAGGTACATGAGGAATCCATATTCTGGAAGAAAACCTTAGTATCCCTTGCTCATCCCTTTGAGTATTAATCTCCTCTCCAGATAACTGATTCTTCTCTTTCTCCATTACTTCTTCTTGACATTTCTTTATCTTTTCCACTAGTATTGGCTGAAAAGTCATTGCACGACAAACTTCTTCAACTTTTCCACAATCACAAAGTTCCAGTTCAAATCTCTTGATTTCTTCAGATAATTCCTTTGATGTTGTCATCATATTCAGTCTCTCCTTCCTACTTAGAGCATCGGCCACAACATTCGCCTTTCCAGGATGGTAATTTATCGAACAGTCATAGTCCTTGATCAATTCCAGCCATCTCCTCTGCCTCATATTGAGCTCCTTTTGAGTAAAAATGTACTTTAAACTCTTGTGATCCGTGTAGATTTCACACTTTTCTCCGTAGAGGTAATTTCTCCAAATCTTAAGTGCGAACACTATGGCGGCTAGTTCCAAGTCATGTGTTGGGTACTTCAACTCATGCGCTTTCAACTGTCTTGATACATACGCGATCACCTTACTATATTGCATTAACACACAACCCAATCCCTTATGTGAAGCGTCGCTGAATATCACAAAGTTTCCTTGGTCATCTGGAAGTACTAACACCGGAGCTGTTACCAATATCTGCTTCAACTCTTGAAAGCTATCCTCACATTCTGCACTCCATTCAAACTTTTGATTCTTTCTGGTTAACTTGGTCAATGGCGTGGCGACTTTCAAAAAATCCTTGAAGAACCTTCTATAGTATCCTGCCAACCCTAGAAAACTTCGTACCTCCGTAGGAGTCTTTGGCATCTCCCAACTCATAATTGCCTCAATCTTTGCCGGATCCACTTTAACTCCTTCATTTCCAATGACATGCCCCAAAAATTGAACTTCCTTTAACCAAAACTCACATTTTGTAAACTTGGCATACAACTTCTCTTGACGAAGTATTTCTAATACTATCCAGAGGTGTTGTTTATGTTCTTCTTCTGGCTTAGAATAAATAAGGATGTCATCAATGAATACCACGACAAACTTGTCCAAATACTTCTTAAATACTCGATTCATCAGATCCATAAATGCGGCCAGGGCGTTGGTCAATCCAAATGGCATTACTAGGAATTCATAATGCCCATATCTGGTCCTAAATGCTGTCTTGGGAATATCTTCTTCTTTGATCTTTAATTGATGGTATCCCGATCTCAAGTCAATCTTTGAAAGCACTTTGCTCCTTTCAGCTGATCAAAAGGTCATCTATTCTTGGTAGCGGGTAGCGGTTCTTGATCGTTACCTTATTCAACTCTCGATAATCTATGCATAGTCGCATATTGACAAACAGAACAGGTGCTCCCCATGGCGACGTACTTGGCCGTATCACTCCTTTATCTAACAATTCTTGTAGCTGGCTCGCTAACTCTTTCATTTCTATTGGTGCCATCCTATATGGGGCCTTTGAAACTGGTTCCGTTCCTGGAGCAAGGTTGATCTCGAACTCGATTTGTCGATCTGGTGGTAAGCCTGGTAGTTCGTCTGGAAACACATCGGGAAACTCGTTAACTACAGGGATATCTTCTATGTTGGGGTTGCCCTTTTCTGAATCCACTACATACGCTAGGAACGACTCACAACCTTTTCTAAGTAGCTTCTTAGCCTCAACGATTGTGAGAAATAGTTGTTCTTGCCTCTGCCCCTTAAATACTACCTTCTCTCCATTCTTCACCTTTAAATACAGTTTCTTGGTCTTACAATTAATCTGAGCGTTATTTTCTCCTAACCAATCCATGCCTAAAATTATATCAAACTCTCCAAACTTAAAGAGTATCAAGTCGGCTGAAAACTTATACCCCGAAATATCAATCTCACACTTCGGACAGAATTGATTCACATGAATCTTCTCTTGGTTCGCAATTACCACATTTACTACCTCGCTCATAATCATTTTATCACATTAAAGCTTATCAACAAAAGTTTCTGATATGAAAGATCTTGTTGCTCCCGAATCAATCAATACTTTAGCTTTGACATTATTGAGTAAAAGTGTACCTGCTATCACCTCAGAATTCTGAACAACATCCTTCATCTTCAGATCAAATGTCCTTGATGTTGCTTGCGGGGTTAGTGTAGGTGGTGGAGGTAATGCCAATACCTCAACTGGCACGCTCGCACTGGTGTTTGCCACATACATCAGAGCTTTGACTGGTCCGGTTGCCTTGCACTCCCTAGCTATGTGTCCAGTTTTCCCACACTTATAGCACGTAACTCCTGGCTTCGGCATCTTGCACTCATTCGCCAAATGTCCCTTCTGATTGCACCTATAGCATGTCATGCTCAACTTATTACACACTCTGGGGTGCCTTCTTCCACAGTGCTTGCATTCGGGTCTCTGGAATCTATTTTCTCCAACTTGTCCTTGGCTTGCCTGGTTGTTCCCCTTTGATTCTTGCCTTTTACCCAAATTTCCCTTCTTTTGAAAATTTCCGCCCTTCTGGAATCCGATCCTCTTTACATTCCGATCTTGTGAACTTTCCGCTTCAGACTTTTCTCCATAAAATGGAACCTTCCTCTTCTTGTTATCCCTCTCCTTCCTTGACTGCATCCCATTATTCTCAATCAGAGCAGCTTTCTGAACTACTCCCGCATAAGTTTCAAGCTCAAACATAGCCACTCTATCTCTGATCCAAGGCTCCAATCCTTGCTGAAATTTCTTCGCTTTTTCCTCCTCGGTGCTGGTATACTTTGTCACAAACCTTGACAACTCAGTGAACTTCTTTTCATACTCCAGTAGAGTCATGTTCCCTTGCTTCAGCTCCAAAAATTTAAGCTCCATCTGATTATGCATGTACTTAGGGTAATACTTGTCCAGAAATAACTTCTTAAATCTCTCCCAAGAAACCTGTTGAGTTGCTTCCATAGCTTTTACTGATTCCCACCAATAGATGACTTCGCCCTTCAAGAAGTAAGTAGCATACGGCGTCTTCTGATCGTCTCTTAACTGTACCAACTCAAAAGCCCTTTCCATCTACTTGATCCATGTGTTAGCTATTACTGGATCAGGTGGTATCATGAAATGCAGGTGGATTCACATTCTGAAAAGCCTTGAAAGTGACAATTTGTCTAGGTGGTATCGGTGGTTCAGGTGGTTGGTGTGGTTCACGGTTATCTTGGTTCTCAATTCGTTGTTGAAGAGTTAGTTGTTGTTGGGCTATAGCATTGGTTTGCTGTTGCAAAGTTTCCAATAGTCGAAGAATATTTGGGTCTGTGGTGGATGTGGTTGTTGGGTTCTTCTTTTTGGGAGGCATGATCCTGAAATAAGAGTTATGTCAAAACATATATGAATAATAAAACAATTCGAGGGTATCGCATGGCATTCTTATTTACATGTGAGGTCAGGTTTCAAATTAAGCAGATATGATGATGCATATAAAAGCGTATAATAACAGTTGAGAGCAATTGGAACAATAGAGCATGATTATTGAAATTTAAAGGTCACAATATATGGGATTAGAACAAAGTCTGATTCTAGGATCAACAGGCTTATTTAAAGGAAATAACGGAAACAACTGGGAAATTCTACGGAGTCTGATAGTACAACAACATGAAAGGTAAATGGAAAGAACTAAGGCTCCACTCCATCTGAACGGGGCTTGGTAGTATTTTCCTCTCGAAGCGTCTTCACAATGCTTTGGAGCTCATCCGCCACCATCTGAATGACATACTGGCTGGTGCGGTCCCGGTGCGCTGGCATCTCCTCAAGCTTAGTGTTGACGTACTTAACCAAGGTCTCAAGTCTCGCAGTCATCTGCTCCTTGGGCTTCCCTTCGTAGTTTCAACTGTCCGGGTACACGTTCTTCAGTCGGTCTATCAGTCGGTCGTACTTTCCCTGAAGCATGTCAAACTCGCGCCTCAACTCAGCATACACGGTGAAAGCAATAGTGTCGTCTGAACCAGAGGATGACGAGGAATGCGCCCTTTGCTGACAAACCAATAAGAGGAGTATTAATAATAAACTTACTTAACCTACTCTCTCGCATATTATTTATAACCTACACATATACCCTTTAACCTATTTGGGCTGTCCAGGGACTCTAAACCGTCGCTCTGATACCAAAACCTATCACACCCCAACTTAAACAGCAAATTAAATATAACTATTACAATATTTAATAATAATAAACATACCCAAATCCAAGATCTTACAGTTTAGGGTTTGGAACAGCCCAACACTACCATCTATTACAACTGATTATAACTACCGAGTCCTCACACAAACTACTATCACTTATTCTACCTGAGCTCAAACATAGGCATCAGCATCACAGGTCTTACGGGGAGTCTGCTTGAATCTAACCATAGCTGCTAGCTGTAATATCAGGGTAAAGCAAGGAGTGAGCCAAATGCTCAACAAGTGCTAAACAAAACGATACAAAACATAAATCGAGAGATATATATTAAAGAATGTCAATGGGAGGACATGACCAATGATAATGAGAAATAAAACTTTGGGTGATGGCATCATTTTGTTGGTATTAAAACAATTTAAAAAAAATCATATCTTAATCAAAATTATTTTATGACGCTACGGATTATAGTCGGTGATCAGACACGAAGTAATCCCGAACCTCGCTGGGTTCTAAAACATTAATGGGAATCCCTAGGCAACTTTTAAGCCTAATATAAGTGTGGAAAGGACTCGCGTCTCAGTCCAGATCCACTATTCAAAGAAAACATGTATCCCCCTTTGGGACTGAAAACCCACATTTTATTTATTTTAAAAACTGATGCCGATTTATAACAAAATCTCTTTTCCAGTAAACATTTTTTTTATAAAGGGATTATAGATCAACTCGAAACACGGGAAATATGGTACTAAATCTCAGGGCCATGATTCACAAAACTATACTCTATTAAGTTAACTGAATGGTTTTCATATATCAAAGATTGGACAAGGGGATTTAGTGAGGCTATAGGATATTATAAAGGGTAATGCCAAATTGGGCTTTAAGCAATGGTTTCTCATCAAGGTTCAAGTGCTGGATCATCAAGAAGATAAGCTTCATGAATACTAAGGGTGTTAAGGTATGCAGAAATGATCTTTAACTCAGGATATATCAGAATTGTCAAGCTTCAGGATAAGAAAGAGGGGTATCAATCAATGAGGAATCACTTTGATAAGTATCTGGCTTTTAGGGTTCAAGGTAATGTTCTATAGGGGTTCAAGTATCAGGATGAGATATCAATACTTAGGAATCATCAGCATGTTAATCAAGAGAATCAACCAAGAGTTATAACTACCCTTTCTTTTATCCTGGCATTCGAATTAATTTAATATACTATCATGATAAGACCACTTTGCAATACGTACTCGAGGGTTCATGGCATTTTTATATAATTCAAAGGTAAACATAAGATACGTTTGATTTAATATATCAAATGACACAGGATAGTTGCAGCAATGTATGAACTATTAGCAGTAAATATGAAGGACAAGTTGAATCACTTGCCTTGAGAAAGGCTGGTCTGGTCTGACTAGGTAGGAGCAACTAGAGCTTCACTCGACCTTTATGGCAAGTTTTCCCTCGTCTCGAGATCCTACATAAATAATAATAATCATCATTATAATATATTCTCACCAACTTAACCTATTTACAACCCGAATTTAAACACGGATGGCACTTAGGCTTATATACACTTAATTTATATTCACCTTTAATTTATAATTGCACACACATAGCCACATAATCACGTATCATATATTAATACCAAATAACACCATATACACCATAATGCAACACTAGGCTTGGATGATCTCGATCCCCCAACTTAAGTCACTTGGTCGCTAAACTAGACAAAGTCTTCTAATTTTGGCTTCCTAACTCGATGTGCCTTTACTAAACTGTCCAAGACCTATTGACCCTCACTTGTGCCTTTTATTCTACTGACCTTATACTATCTTACAACTTTGGTGGTTAACCAAGACCTCACTCCTAAGTGTTCTAAAACTATGTGATGAGTGAACTGGTGCAAATTTCAGAATGACATCTATGGTTTCTTGAGTGCATTTGACACCCTTAAGCTATAGGTTTTCCTTCAAAACTCTTACAAAAGACTCTCCTGACCTAAGGGCATCTCCCAAACTTGATGTGGCTTAAGGGCCTGGCTTGGGCCTTCTTGGGCCTAAGCTCAAAGTCCATGGTTCCCCTGTTTTCCTAGGCAGAAAACACCCTAACTTGAATTAACTTGTGACACATGGTTCTAACTCATATCCTATGAACTATGGTTGGAAAAACTTCTCTGACACTCCCTCTAACTAAGGCCCAACAGGGCCTAATAAGGGCATACCCATGACATGGTTAAATCTCCCTATTTCTAAGTTGCAACAAAACTGTCCCCTACTGGACAGATTTAGTTATTCTACTTGTGCACCTAACCAAATGACATGCAATCCTCCAACCAACACCTAAAACCTTTTATATACTCCCAATACTAACTTCTGGTGGCTTAGGCCTCAAAGTGCACATCAATGACATGGTCAAAACTCACTCTAAACCTAAGGGTACTAAACTGATTTTCTGCAGAAATTATAACTCTCCTTTCTCCAAGGTTTTGACTTGACAAACTCAACCACCAACAACCCAATAACCAAACCAAGACTTAAACATGGTGATCTAATAAACTAACTCCTTTATACTCAAAATAATCTTGGTGGAGATCATCCTTACCTAAGGTGCAATCATGGCAAAACAAAAGAAACCACATTTCACAACTCACAAATCATCAAGTTTTTGAAACAACAAGTTATGCATTTTATAAAAGATATACACGACTTATTACCATGCATCAAGAAGCATTAATCAATATTAACACATTATTCCTACTGAAATTAAAGCTTACTAATAAAATCTTTCCAAATGATCAAAATCTTATAACATTCTAAGTGAAATCCACATGCATGCATGTCTTCGAGTTTTGCAAGCCAAACAACATGTTTTCTAAATATGTTTTACCAAGAAATTTACATGCAAGACTAGCATGAGCTATATCTAGATGATCACTTAGCATGCAAGGAGTTTCATCAAATTTTTACTACAAAATTCAAGCCATTATCACATAAACATGCAAAAATTGAACAAAGCAACAAGAATGGTCTTAAGAACCATTCATTCGGCTCCCCTATGGTCATGGCCGAATGAAATGGAAGGGAATGGCCATTTAACATCAAGAGTTTCCTTCTCAAGACTTGGCACTTCACCATTCCTTGTAGTCCTCTCAAAAACAACCTTAAACTCACAAGAATCAAAGTTGTACTTTGAGTTTCAACTAAAACCTTAACATGCAACTTTAAAACTTAAACTTTCTACTCAAAACTCTTTGAAATATATGTGATCATGGTATGGGAAGTAACATTTACTTGTGTAGGAGGTGGGAACTTGATTGAGAAAGAAAGAAAATGGGGAGGGGGTGGTTTCGGCTGAAAAGCCGAGAGTGAGGGGGTAGGAGCCGAGAGTGAGAGAGAGGAGGGAGAGAAGAAAGAGTGTGGTGTGGGTGATGTGTGAAATGATCATGTCTTTTACTTGTTTTATGGTTTTTGTTTTGACAAATGTGAGTGGGAATAGGAATTAACATGACTACCCTTCCATTTATACTTGAATCATTTTGCATGCAAGGGTAAAGGAGGAATTTGGCTAGAAAAATAAGAGTTAGTGGGGTGGTAATTGTCTCTTTAGCCCTTTTTGATTGAATAGAAAGGATTTGCATGCAAGGACAACTATGTAATTTGCTAATTATAACAATTAATATTTATAAAGATTTATTTTTGTAAAATAAAACACAAGTTCAAAAATTATAAAATTTATACCATAAAATAATTTGGATTTTTAGAAATTTTATAAAACTACTTTTGAAATTTGTGAACAAAATAACTTTTAAAGAGAAATTTATTCAAGGTTTAAAATATTCCTTATAAATCGAAAAATGAAAGAAATAAATAAACTTTTCTTTGAAAATTCATATACCACATAACGAAAATTTAAGATGCAGAGTTCTCATTCACACAAGCATACAATAGTTGCATATATTGGCATTCGGCTTTTAAAGTTGTACTAAATTTACAATTAATATTACACAGAAATGTCGGTTGTAACAAAGCGCCCCCTTGAAAGCATGTTACAGCTCCAAGATAGAGCCGAGAAGTACATCAAGGTGGAAGAGAGCATGAGGAAGACAATAGTAAGTAACGAGCCCACTAGAGACAAGAAACGGAAAACCGATCTGGAATATATTGCAAAGGACAAGTATCCTAGAACTGAGCAAAACAATGACTCAACCCCGAAGAAGGGAGGACCTGGACAAAAGTTCGCTGAGTATGCTAAGCTGAATGCTCCAAGAAGTCAAATTTTGGATGGAAATCGAGTAAGATCGGGATATTCGTTGGCCTAAGCCCTTGAAGGCGGATCCTACCAAGCTAGATAAGAGCAAGTATTGTAGATTTCACAAGGATGTTGGTCATGACACCGATGAGTGTAGATATTTGAAAGATGAAATTGAATTCCTCATTAGAAAAGGAAGATTGAACAAGTGCACTGGAGATGGTGGAGATAGGAGCAATAACGTGAGAAAGAACTTTGATGATCGAAGAAGAGATCAAGATGATCAAGGGCGTAATCCTCAACCTAGAGGACCGGTGATAAATGCAATCTTCAGAGGACCGCGACCCCGAGGGCCTGTGATAAACACAATTTTTGGAGGGCCAACCGCTGCTGGATTATCCAAGAACTCCAGGAAAGCGTATACCCGACAAGTTATGCATATTGTTGGAGAACCCCCGAAGAGGGCCAGGCTAGGAATAACAATGGCTTTCGATGATTCTGACCTGGAGGGTGTGAAATTTCCCTATGACGACCCGTTGGTCATAACCCCAATAATAGGGAACATCCCGGTGAAGAGGGTCCTCGTAGATAACGGTGCCTCAGTCGACATCTTACTCCATGATACCTTTTTAAGGATGGGTTACCAACAGCCATATATTGATATACGGATTTGCGGGAGTAGAGTGCCCCGTGGAAGGAATAATCAAGTTACCAACAACCATAGGCCAGGAACCAAGGCAAGCGACACAGATGTTGGACTTCGTAGTGGTGAAGGCTAGTTCAACTTATAACGCTATCATGGGAAGGACAGGGATACATGCCTTCAAGGCCGTCCCTTCTTCCTACCATTCAGTCATGAAATTTCCCACCCGGAATGGGATTGGAGATTAGAGAGGAGATCAAAAAATGGCAAGGAGTTGTTACGTAGCCTCATTAAGGGCAGATGGAGTTGGGGGTCAAGTTCTGCCTATTGAAGATCTGGATATCCGAGAGAATGATGAGAAAAGAGGAAAGCCAGCAGAAGACTTGGTTTCGATTCCTTTAGCCCTCGAGGATCCTGAGAAGGTGACTTTTATTGGAGCCACACTCGAGGAGCCCCTTAGAGGGAAGTTGGTGAAATTTTTGCAAGAAAAGAGTGACGTGTTAGCATAGTCAGCAGCTGATATGCCAGGCATAGACCCAGAACTGATTACTCACAAGCTGAATGTGGACCCAAATCGGAAGACAGTGAAGCAAAAGAAAAGAAGTTTTGCTCCAGAGAGGCAAGAAGTTATAAAACAGGAAGTAGAGAAGCTCTTAGAAGCTGGTTTCATTGAGGAGATTCAATTTCCGGAATGGTTAGCAAACCCTGTAATGGTGAAGAAGGCCAAGGAAAAATAGGAGGATGTGTGTGGACTTTACTGATTTGAATGACGCATGCCCTAAGGACTGTTTCCATGTTTCCAAGGATAGACACTTTAATAGATGCCACTGCTGGACATGAGATGCTAAGTTTCATGGATGGATTTAATGGATATAATCAGATCAAGATGCACAAGGACGACATCCAAAAGGTATCATTCATCACTGACTTTAGTGTTTATTATTATCTTGTTATGGCATTTGGTCTCAAGAATGCAGGAGCCACCTATCAAAGGTTGGTAAATAAAATCTTTAAAGATCTTATTGGCAAGACCATGGAAGTTTATGTTGATGACATGTTAGTCAAGAGTCTAGTAAAGACTGACCATATAACCCATCTCTATGTAACGGCCCACGGCTGTAGCACGTAACGACCTTTAGATTCTAATTCAATGTACACATCTCTATGTAATAGACAAGTATTAGTTATTTCGAAATCAAAGCCCTCGGCTGTAGCACGAAACGATAATGATTTAAAAATAAGAACCACTTTCTACCATGTTGGAAGGCTATGACCGACACAAGCCCGTTATGTCACTGGCCAATTACTACTTGATATTATTTAATTTTAGAGGGATTATATTATGTTACAATCATAATAATATTATAAAGAGATTCTTCCTTTTAAATTAAATATTTCAAATCAATAATCGATAATCAGATGATTCCCAGATCGGGGGGAGCATTGTCAAGAGGCGTCACTTAATACCCCTTTCTTACAGATAGAAATCTGCTTTTGACGGAATCATCCTTTCTCTCAATATTGAAAATTCATATTTAATTACGTGTTTCATAAACACAAGAATCTCATGATTGTATTCATAATATTATTGTTAAGGCAAGAAACGATTCTTATTCTAGATTTTCTAGAGCACGCCTTATATTGATTTAAGTTCACCTAAATCTATCATCGCAAGGTAAACATAGGCATATATCTCATATATAAAATTAAATAAACAAGTAAATGTAAAGTGCAATAAAGTAAATATGTTTGGTTATGGCCCCATCCTATGTGATTTTTATCAAGCTCATGATAAAGATAAAGGTCAATCTAATATGGTGATGGAAATAAATACAGCTACTTATTACATAAGTCTTCTTCTTTGTTTAGACTTCTTGTATGCCTCATTTTCTCTTTTGTATCACCTCCATTGGATAGCCTTCTTGAGTCTTTAATTACATTACATAGATTGAAAGTAAAACTAATATAATGAACTTACAAGAATAACTCGAGTTACATTCGAGATTTATGATTACAAAGATTGACGACATGCAAGTCGTATTTAAAACCAAAACCAAAACCATTACACTAAGTTCGAAAGGCCATAACCATCCACCATGCTCATACAACACATAAAAGCATGTTAAAACACATAATCTGATCCTAACATATCATATAATCCATGATATAATCATAAAAAAAATATGACAAAAATCAGAAAAATTAGAATCAAATCAGAAAAACAAGAATCACTGTTTACGGGTAGTAAACGATGTCAAACACCGTACAGACGAGTCGTTGATAGCTTTAGCTATCCATTTTGTTCAGACGCCCGTTTACCTATGGAATAGGGTATTCGTTTGCGTAAATCGGACACCAGACCCAGATTTCAACAAATCTGCAGCAGCCAATTCAGAATCCGTATCTAATATGATTCTCATAATTAGAACAAACATAAATCATGTATATATCAGTATATATACAGATTACATAATCATCTTATGATTATACAACTCACATGAATATCATATATTCAAAACCATACATATATAAGCATATTATATCAACATCAAATCATGGCAAATCACGTACATGCTCATATATCGAAAACAGTTAAACACATAAACGAATTAAAAACTTTTCGCAAGTAGCTCTGATGCCATTGAAGGGTTTTTAGCACATAAACGCAGCGAAAACGTAAATTTAAATCTTAAAAAAACCGAAACCCTCCGCAGGATTCATGCGAAAAATAATATTTAATTCGTAGTTCAGTATGTTTACCTTAAGAAGCTTTACGTTAATGGAAAGATGGAGGTCATTAATAGCGATCCAAGAATGATGAACGGAAATCCCTAGCAGCTGCTCCTCAAGTGTGAAGTACTCCACCGGTATCCACCAAGAGTACAATGTGATGGAGGAGGAAGAGGTTGAGAGAATTAGTTGCCTCCCTCTTGTTCTACTTTAGAATTAGGGTTAATTATTTGGGTTTTTAGGGAAATAGAGTTTATAATAGTATATTTATAGGCAAAATTTTCAGCTAAAAATTTTCCATAAAATATTATTATTATTAACCCTTTAATTGATTATTCTTATTAACCAATTAACTAATAATTAAAACACCTTTTAATCATTAATCCCTTTTCTAAACACTTTAGAAAAATAATTCTCTCACTTAATTTAATTTCCAAAATTAAATTCTTAATTAATAATATTAAGAATTAATTAAATCTCATTTAATCAATTATTAAATCTGCTAATTAATTATTTATTTCATAAATAAATAATTACCAGCCATTATCAATTAATTCCTCCACCATTAAATCATTCTCTTTTATAGCCTGACCCTGTAGGTTCAATATTAAGCCGGTAGTAGAAATAAATAATAATAAACTATTTTATCATTATTTATATAAATTCTCTAATTCATTAAATATGATTAATTAATAAATTAATCATATTTATTCTACATCGTGAGGGATACTTCTCAGCATATCGCGACTATCCGGATAATACGAATTCACTGCTTAGAATACCATGAACCTATTCAGTGAGTAGTTACCGTACAATCAATTCCTTCTACCCTGCAATGTCACGATTAAATACAAGGCATGGAACTTGTGTCAAGCCTATCTTATTTAATCATTTGCTTTCCCATTCACTATGCTTAGTTCTATTTAATGTAAATTAGAAACTCCTTTCTAATTTCATTCACTCTGGCCAGAGATTCCTGAACTAGCATAAGTGGATCAGCATTGAACATTCCCTTCCTTCACTGGAAGGGGTAGATCCTTTATTGATCATACACTATGTTCGTGTACAAATTCCTACACCCAGTAGAGCCCTTATTATTTTCCCTAGAGACTAAGAACTAAACCAAAGTATAGTTCAGTGTACACAAGATGACTATGATGACCTCAAGTCTAAGGATACTTGTACAATTATCACTATGTGAACATCTGCTGACACGTGAGTGAACTCCATCAGTTGTTCAGCTGTGTGAGTCATGTTCAGTGAACTTATTCTATAATAAGCACCTACATACTAGCTATAGTATCACCATACAAAAGTCTATGAGAACAGACATCCTTCATAATGAAGCAAACATAGTATGTACCGATCTTTGCGGATTACTAATTACTAGTTAGTAATCCTACGACCAGGAAATATTTAAGTTCAGAGTTATCATCTTTTAGGTCTCATTATTATGATCTCATCATAATCCATAAAAAGCTTTACTCTAAACTATGGTATATCTTATTTAAACACTTAAATAGATAAAGCCCGCAATAAAACCAAAACAAACCTTTTATTAATATCAATGAAATCAAAAACATGATTGGACTTAGGACACATCTCTTTCAACAGCCAGGCCCAATTTGAGGAGAGCCCATCATAGGGAAGTTTCAGAAATATTCTAGAAGCAGGAATGGAAACTGAAGAGTCAAAAATCGACCAGATATTTGAAGAAATGGTTCGATCAGAGTCCTGATCAACAAAAAGGGAGGAACCCTGATCGATATTTCATTCGATCTAAAGGGTAAAAAGCCACTTAGTTCGATCAAAGTCCTGATCGACAAAGGGAGGAACCCTGATTGATATTTCATTCGATCTAAAGGGTAAAAAGCCACTTAGTTCGATCAGAGTCCTGATCGACAAAGGGAGGAACCCTGATCAATATTTTATTCGATCTAAAGGGTAAAAAGCCACTTAGTTAGATCAGAGTCCTGATCGAAAAAGGATAACGTCCTGATCAAAGATTCCATCGATTAGAGTGGTGTATTATGAGCTAGTTCGATCAGGATCCTAATTGAAATCGATCACGATTCCTGATCGATTTTGCACAAATCCTGATCAAAGATTCCATCGATTAGAGTGGTGTATTGTGCGCTAGTTCGATCAGGATCCTGATCGAAATCGATCAGGATTCCTGATCAATTTTGCACAAATCCTGATCGAAGATTCCATCGATTAAAGTGGTGTATTGTGAGCTAGTTCGATTAGAATCCTGATCGAAATCGATCAGGAATCCTGATCGATTTTGCACAAATCCTGATCAAAGAATCCATCGATTAGAGTGGTGTATTGCGAGCTAGTTCGATCAGGATCCTGATCGAAATCGATCAGGAATCCTAATCGATTTTGCACAAATCCTGATCGAAGATTCAATCGACCAGAGTGACCATATCACAGTAAGTTCGATCAGGATCCTGGTCGATTTCGACCAGGATTCTTGATCGATTTGGTATGTCCTCTGATTGATTTTAAGCCAGAAAAATAGGAAAAATCCATAAAAATAGGAAAAATCCAGAAAAATAGGGAAAATCCAGAAAAATAAGGAAATCCAGAAAAATTAGGGGGAAATCCAGAAAAATAAGGAAAAATCCCAGAATTTAGGGAAAATTCCAGGAAATTAAGATAATTCCTAAATAATAGGGATAAAAGCAAATTGTCATAAATGTGTAGGTCGCTCCACACTTTACGCAAAAACGATACCCTGTAAGGGAACAAGTAAACTTAACTTCTGCGAAACCGAGCCACTGTTTCCCAAAAGTTGGGGGGCAAATGATAGGGAGTAAATAAATCCTGATTACATAATTAATTTTGCATAAATTTTACGTGAATTGGGCTATAAGGCCCAATAAGAAGATGTATGACATTCAGACCAAAAAGGTTAACATATTGATCAGGCCTGATGGACCAGATCAGGCCTGATGGAGCAAAGAAGGCCCAAAACCCTGAATATTAATTAATTTCATAATTAATTAATAAGGGAAAAATTAGCTATTAAGAAGAGCCCCAATAAGGATATAAATCCTAGTGGATTCGCCTCCAAGGGACCTAGAAGGATAAGGAATCAGTTTCCCTACCACTTAGGACTCCAAAGTCCATTCTAATTCTAAGACTTGACCACCAAGTCTCCTACACCAAGTTCTATTCAAGGACTCCCAACATCTATATAAGGGGCCTCACCCCACAAATCAGAACTACGTTTTTTGGCTTGATTCTCTAATTCACAGAGATACGTAGGCTATCTCGTAAAGGCAGAGTTAAGTCACGAAACATGAGAACAGCCATTAAAGGCCTTAAGCTCCCGAACCTTAGCAATAAACACGACAATTAATATACTCTAGTTTTTTATCCATAATAGGAGCCAAGGTGAGACCTTGATGCAAGAAAAGAGAGATAATGAGAGAAATGCAGGTACAGGAGATATAAGGGTGGATGTCATTGCAAGTGAGTTAATGAATGTCCAGGATGCTAACAGGGAGGAACTATTTCAGCAAAATCAAGTTGTTATAGATTCAACCTCCTTGGATGCTGAGGTATTTACTCACCCTGTTCCAGCATACCAACTTCTAGCTGGACAGGGCAATGACAATGTTGAAAGGATGCTAAATTCGGTGCACACCACACAGTCTATGCAAAGAGCAAAGGATGCAATCACAGCTCTGCCCTCTACAGCTGGTGATATTGACTATGAGACTGGTGGTTCAAAATATTTCTTTGGTGGTGAGGATGCATAAAGTGAAGAAGGGCCATTGGACATATGGGGAGAAGTAGGCCCTAGTTCCAAATCAGGTATGCCATCTTGGGCATTTTCAAAGCAGTGTGATGAACACTATTTCAAAACAACCCTGATTCAACTTATAAATCATACACATTCTGCTCTTCAAACCACAACAAATGTCAGCACCAAGAAGCTCCTTCAAGCACACCTTGCTTCTCTGCAATTGTAACAAATCCAAGGTTTTCAACATACTCAGGATGTCACTACCATCAAAGGTGAAATTGATCAACTAAAAAGGGACATTTCTGAAAGATTGGATTCTAAACTTCCAGAAGCTATAATGCTTGACATTAAGAGACAACTCAGGAAGAATTCTGATCTTGCCACAAAGATAGATGCCTTGGATACAAGAATGATAACAATGGAAGCCTCTCTAACAGCAATTCATCTCCACCAAGCACAACAAACAGACTTGCTTCAAAGGCTAGTGGCAGCACAAACCTCCTCTTCTACTCAACTTGCTGATAACAAAAAGGGGGAGAAAGAAATCTCTTCTAAGGAATTGTCTTATTCAGTCAAGGGGAATCAAGAAGTGAGGGGGAGCAAAAAGTGCTCAATGTTCAAGTAAGTAAAGCAATTGTGCCAACAATTGTTTTCACAATGCCACCTACTAAAGATAGCATAAATCTAATCAAAGAAGCAGCAGCCAATTTGAGAGCAGCTGAGAAGAAGCAATTAAGTCCAATAAATTGGGAGAAAATTGATGAGAACATCTAGAAGATATTTGGCCATATTCAGAAGCCAAACAAAGTTTTCAATTATCATTTTAAAGTCATGAAAATCTCTGTGAATGATATCAGTATGAACTATCTGGAAAGGGGTCAAACTTCCTGTGTCAAGTCTTCGAAGAAAGATCTCATCATGAAGGCCAAATGGAACTATCCTAAGGTTTCAGACAAGAATCCTATGGATACAGTGTTTGAGACACCAAAGCCAGATGAAGAGAAACTGTTGTCAAGATATATTGCATTCTACAAGGATCCAGCTGATTCAGCATTAAAAAGAAGAATTGCCAGAATTTACAGAAATGGTAAGGAGATTTGTGTGGTGGTTGGACACCCACTGTTTGTGGAAGCTAAGAAGGAAGAGAAAGAAAGAATCAGGCTAAAGAAGAAGCAAGTTGCTTTGGATGCTAAGAAGTAAAAGCAAAAGAAAGAACAAGCTGCTATCTTGGCCAAGATTCAAGCTGTAAAAACCACAACAGAACCTCCTGTACAACCAACTGTAATCACTGAACCTAAGGATCTGAAAATACAAGAAGAATCACAGCAGAAAAGAAGGTTTAGATATAAACTTCAATCCAAGAGGAAAGTGAACTTTGATGAAGAGGAATTAGAATATCAGTTTCCCAAAAAGCCTACAACTACAACTCGGACATGAAAACCCTTAGTGGTATTTGAAGAATTCAAAGTGGTTGATCCAATAAGAAATATCCATGGTGAACCAATTGTTCCCAAGGATGAGCCAGTAGACTGGGATAGTTTACGAAATCCTGAGCTAAATTTGCCCATCTTCAAGACAAAGAAGACAAAGACTAGAGCCAGCAAGAAAGTGAAGCCTGTATCTCTAAAATCCAAAGCTCTAACTAAATCCCAACCCACAGTCAACAAGAGAGATCTCATGTACATTATTTATATCAAGGAATTTTCAGACTTGAATCTCTACTTGAATAAATTGGAAGAAGTGAGAGAAATTGATGCTTACAAACATCTTCTTGAAAGACTGGTATTCAAATACAAGGGAGGGAAAGAGATGACATGGCCTCTTCACAGGATTCTTCAAGAAAGCCAATATGTTCTGATTAAAGTTTACTCATCTTTCAAGAAGAACTTTGGATACAATGTGACTGCAAGAAGAACAGTTCTAAATAGGATTGAGGAACTAAGGAGTAATAGAGCCAAAGATGCACTTCCAAAAACTTTATGAAAGACAGTGCATCTAAGGCCCTATTGGCTGATGGAGTTCATGGATGACAAATGTGTCATAAGATTCTTCAGATTGGAGGACCAATTAAGTATCTCTAGCAATGAGACTCTTTTGGGAATGCAGGAAATGCTAAATCTCTCAGAAGTTGATGAACTAGAACTCCACAGACAACTTCAGAATCAAATTGAAGAAAACAACAGAAGGCTTAGGAAGAAATCTAGAAAATCAAGGAAATAGATCTATCTGCTCAGACTAGAGGAGCATCTTGATAACCATTGTGAGCAATTTCTTTGTGTACTTTGCATTGTTCAACTTTCAGCAATATTGTAGCACTTATCAGTTCTATCTACTATTTTTCAAACTGTATCTTTAGGATGTTTTGTTATCATCAAATTTCTCTTAATTTATGGCTACAATTCCAAAAGATATAAATTGGGGGAGATTGTTAGGAATATGTTGAGTACTTGAAGATAAGCTAAATAAAACACCTTAGTAGATTTAACTTAGTAATTTTGTAGCACCCGATGGATGATCAATTATAGTCCCGACTGATGATTAAATATAGTCCCGACGGATGAATAATTGATATCCATCGGGTGAGTAGCTTATGTAACAATAAGTCATGTAGCACATTTATGCAAACAATTTTGTATAGATTCCGTAGTAGTTTATGGATCATGTAGACTACTAGTAGATGTGCAGAATAGGTTGATTAAATGTAAAAATAAGATGTCTTGTAATTCTGCACAAATGAAATAGATTTAAGTGATAAATGGCTACCCGACGAATGATCAACAAAGCTACCCGACGGATGATCAACAAGGATACCCGACGGATAACAAACATTTACCCGACGGATGATCAATTCAAATATCTGTTGACAGTGACAACACATTCACATGCGTCGATTGTTTGCAAAAGGAATGTGGCAGCCTGTTTAGCAGGGTTTTGAGAACAAAGAAGCGTTACCATTTTCATGCAAGTTATGAAGGTTTTCAAAGATGCTGGAATAGAGTAATGAAGTAGCATAGAGTTAGACTTGATAGTTTTGTTTTATTATCTTGTCTTTTTGCTATGAAAACTTGGTGATATACAAACCAAGTGAAGCAAGTAGAAAAACAAAGAACTAGACTAAGAAAATACATTCTCAGAGAAACATCTATAAGCTGTATCCTTTAGTATTTATCTGCAAGTTTTAGTTGTTCATACTTGTAAGCAGCTGTGAGCTTATTTGAGCTACACAAAGTTCTCTCGATATATATATATATATATATATATATATATATATATGGTGGATATATTCAAATCCACCAGAAAGTTTTAAAGACTTTTATTTTTATTACTTGTGTTTTGATTTATAAAATTCTTTCATTCTGCACCTTGCAAATCAAACATATATATATTATTGAGTTAGAACCATTTTTCATAAATCTTAAAAAGAAGCCAGAATTACATTCAACCCCCCTTCTATAATTCTTGTTGTATTATTAGGGAATAACAGAGTTATAATTCATTTTTCTACCTTCTACATAATATCTCATGTGTGGATGATTTTGTATGCAAGAATTTTATGAAAAAACCCTAGCCACCAAAAGAGAAGATTGAGAGAGCAAGAATAAATGATTTTGTGCTATTACACATTCAATCTTTGCGTTCAAGCATTCGAGTGGATTTTGATGGAGCGTAGATCACGAGAGCGGGATGCGTGGTGATTGAACAAGCTTTGTATTTTCATTAGTCAACCAATTTGTAAATATTCCTAAGGTAAACGATCTGATCGATGAATTAAGTATCTGTTTTTTGCATGGAAAATGTAGTGGGTTTGAAAATTATGGCTTTTCACATTTTTAATTACAGCTTCCCTTGCGCTTTATACCTCAAAACCCTTCAATAGCATCAGAGCTACTTGCAAAAAGTGTCTAGTTCATTATAATGTTTATTGGTTTTACGATGATAGCATGTATACAATCTTCCATAATAGTTTTGTATGCGATTTTATATATTTTGCATGATGTTATGTTTATATGTATAAGCATATATGTATATGTTTTAAATATATGAGATTTATGTGAGTTGTATAATCATATGCTGATTATATAATATGTATATATACTTGTATATACATGATTTGTATTTGTTCTTATTATAAGAATCGTATTTGATACGATTCTGAATCGGATACAGCAAATTTGCTGAAATATGGGTCTGATGTCCGATTTTTGCAAATAAGTACCTTTTCGGAATGAAAAACGTGTGTCTGAACAAAACTGATGGCTGAAGCCATCATCGACTTGTCTGTAAATCATTTGACGTTAATTAGGCCCTGTAATCTGTGATTAAATGTTATCAGATTTAATTTCAAATTTTCTTATTTTTGCCATATTTGATTTTTATGATTAGATCATGATGGGTATGATATGTTAAGATCAGATTATGTTTTCTAATATGTTCTTATGTGTTAATTTAGCATGGTGGATGGTTATGGCTTATGACCTTAAGTTAATGGTTTTGGTTTATGGCTTGCATATCATTTGATCTTGTAATTATTAAGTTCATTAGATTAATTTTTATATTTCATTACTGTAATGTACATGAATACATGAAGATTTAAAGATCAAGGAATGGTAATCTCAAATGGAGGCCATCCAAGGAAGCAATACAAAAAAGAGACAACTGAAGAAAGAAGACATGTAATAGTTATCTTGTGTTTATTTTCCACCTGATTAACCTAGATCTTTTTGTTTGATAAATAGATTAACCTAGATCTTTTCCATAAGCTTGATGAAGATCACATAGGATGAAGCTATAACCAACCATGTTTACTTCATTGCATTTTACATATCTATTGCTCAGATGATGAATGTATGTGTAGATTAGTTTAACTGATGCATGCTTAATTAGATTAAGGATGTATGTACTAGATAGGACACCCATGCCATACTTTCTACACAAGATAAAATCTATAATGATTCAAGATTTTAAAATGAACAAGAGATTATGACATTCTCAGTGTTTATGAAACACAAAATAAAATACTAATCTCCTTTATTTCCGACATGGGGCAATTTTGTCAAAAGTGAGTTCATTGAATTTGTAAGGTTGTGGGTTTTAAGCGAGACCGTTGTGACTCCCTCACTACTTGGAAATCAAACCATTGATGAATATTGATTTGAAGTATTTTATTCAAGGAAAAATTGAGATTCTCGTTATGATGGGATCATAATCGTTTTAAAAATTAACAAAACCCTAAAGTTAATATTTAGTTGATCATATGCCTTCAAATGAGTCTAATGCCTTAACACCTAGATCGATAAGTAGTGGGTTCGCTAAAGCGAAGTACTCCCATCTATCGTGGGAGATGTGTTGAAGTATATTGATACTTTTTGACTATTGGATTTGACTTAACTAACTTTCCATAATAGGATTGTGAACTTAGAGGCATAGAGTTTGGCCAGATTTATTAGATAAATATGAATAAATGTTGTTCCACCAAGCTATCCAAGAGTTATATAGTTGATATAATTGACAAATATTTTCTACTTAAATAACCATATTTTAGGAGAAAATCCAAAGCTGAACTAACGCATGATGAAATATGGATCTTGGCTCACTAGAAAGGATATAGAAGATATTCTTTCTGAATTAATAATTAGGGCTATTGATTTGATAAAAATAGTGGGAGATATATATTATAATATATATGAATAATTACTTGAACATAATTTAATGATCATTTGTGGAATAATTAATTTTATGCACTTTAATATTGTAGATATCAAATGACAAATAACACAAATAACTTATGTATGTAATAGTCCTTGAGATCGACAAGCTGACATGAAATAATTTCCTCGAAAGACATGGAAACTTGAGGATCATCCTCAAGTTCGAGGATATAAATCAAACCTCTCCTTTATTTCTTCAAGCTGAGAATGAAACATGTGCTAAACAAAATGTTTACCATAAGCAAATTGATGATGCAACTGATATTTCATGTCTCATGCTAGCAATTATGAGTGTTGAGCTTTAGAAGTAACAAAAGCATATTGATGCTTATGATGTGATTGGGCACCTTCAAATGATTTTTGAAGGATAAGATCGTCAAGAAAGATTTGGCAAAAACAAGGCACTATAAATTTGCATAAATGGAAGAAGGAGATCCGATTGGACCAAGTGTTCAAAAGATGATAGGTATACGTACCTTGATGTTTTGGGTTTCAATATTGGTCTAGAGACTTAGCTTGATTAGATCAAGCAAACTATTAGATATTGAATGCAACATAGGGGTGAATGTGTTTCTTGGATTTTTAGCCTTTTTAAACTTATTTGGATTATAGGTGAATAGAGCAGTTAAGATAACGTGTTTACAGAAATAATCAACAATCATAGTATTTTCAAAACTCACTTAATTTGTATAAATTAAGTTGGTCTTGCTACAAATTCTGTGTTCTTAAGAAAATAAGAACTTGACTTTTATCTTGGGAGAGTACAAAAAAAATCTAGATCTATTTGTTCCATGTGAACTAAGGATTCGTGCATGCTTTATAGATATGCAGCACGGGTTTACAAGAGTTGCACTAAAATGTACTAAATAACTTTATAAAGCAACCTTTTTCTATTTCCATATCTAACTTAGAAACTTAGCGCAGAATCTTACAGGTTTGTGACCACCCTTTGTCCAGTTAATCTTGGCCCTTGGCTTGTATTCTTTCAGCTACTTTGTAAAATTTTAATCTAGTGAGTAGATCATTTGTTGACTGATAATATTAAATCTTGAACTTGTCTGCATTCGATATCTGAGAAGTATGTCGAGATCTCTAGTTTTTTTATATAGAGAAGTGACATCTTGATAAGTATAATGACTTATCGAGATTTCTGAGTTCTATATAGGTATACTTGACATGTCGAGGTCTCTAGATCCTTGCATTTGAAATGACTTGTCGATATGTCTGAGATCTATACATGTAAAAATGACTTGTCGATATTTTTGAGATCTCTATATACACATTTTGATTTGTCGATATCTCTGAGATCTCTATATGAGAAATTGACATGTCGGTATCTCCAATTCTTCACATCTATATGACTTGTCGATATCTCTGACACTTATCTATAAGCCATTTTGGACTTCTTCAAAAGTCATTCCGGACTTCTCGATATAACTTGATTTGTGACTTGTCGATATCTTGACTTAGAACATTTTCCATAGAACAGCTTTATTCAATTCCAAGCTTCTACACTTTTCTCTGAGGCATGATCATGGCTTGATCTTCTTCCAGAGTTTATTCCTTAGCTTGAATCTGTTCATAGAAAAATCCCTCAGTCTAATCTTCTAACAATGTTACAGACTCGAAGTAATATAATATAGAATACATATTTAGACTATCAAACAACTTAATCTTAGGGTTATCAATGTGACTTAGTCTTTTTATTGTCATGCTTATCTTGCACAACAATCTCTCCTAATTTGTGAGAAGATTTCTTATCACAAATTCATGCACAATAACAAGACTAACCCCAAGCTAAAATTAAATACATGAAATTGACAGATTGACAAATACAAATTTTTATACATTGAGTGATTATATTAGTAAATATTACAGACATTAGGTGAATTATTCATAGCCCGGTTCTTTCCTAATAAAGTCCTTGAGATTTACTAGCACTTGTAGTTCTTCAATTATTTATATCCCTTTTAAGGCTTCTACCAGTTTGAGCCATTCATCCAATGAGTAGTTGTTGAGGTAACCAACCCTGAATCTTGAAAATATGCCAACTTGAATGTTTAGAAAGTGTCCATCCTTTGAGACTCTACTCATAATCCTTGCCTTGAGTTCATTTGATATTTGTTCAAACATTTCTATCTCCTTGGAATATTGCCTTTCCCTTTCCTCCTTCTCAGCCTTTATTCTTGCATGTCTTTCATTCTGTAAGGTCCCGTAAGAGGGCTATATTAAGCTAGAAGGGGGGTTGAATATCTTAATTACCAATTTAAAATTATTATGGCATTTTAAAATAATTTTATCCCATTTTTTTAAACTTTATCGAGTAGTTATGCAGTTTATATGTGCGGATAATAAAGTGCAAGGAAAGAAAATACCACACGGAGATTTTATCCTGGTTCGCGATGGCGCAACCTCTAATAGATTCGCTCACCCCTACATCCAGTCCCCGAGCTCCTCTTCCGGACTCGGGATTTTCCCTTATAATATACTCGCCCCTTTAGTAGGCGGAGAAGACTTTACACCCTTACAAATATTTGTGTTGGTGCGTAACACATGGGTTACCACTTCAAAATAAATGTAATACCTACACAACTATTCTTAGACAAGAACACCCCGCTATTTCTTCAAAGTTGGTGTAGAACCCTTATGTAGACTTGGCTTTCTTAGCTTTTATCGGTCTTAGATCTTAGTGATCCGGTCTTGGGTCTTTGCTCTTCTTCACGGTGCAAATAATACTATCTCCTTGTTAGTACGTATAGGAATTGGGTCTTAGAACGAGAATCACCTCACGTCACTTCACCTTATGACAAACACTTTTGGAAAACGATCGAAAAAGTTCGCCGGAGGTTCAGCCGGATTTTGGCACTATGGTCGAACTTGGGCAACCCTTCGGGAGTCCGGAGAGTGGTAGTAGATGAGCTCACTTGGTGGGAACAAGCTTGATTGGGTGAAGCTAAGCGTGGGTTTCAAAAAGCTTGTATATACGTATATATATTTAAGAGAGAGAAGGTTTTTGAGAAGAAGTGTGTGTATAGAATTTGAAAGAGATGAAGAGAGGCACTTCTTGAAAGAATCCCATAAAATTTGCGGCTCTTTAGCTTGGTTGAAATAGGTTGGTGTGGGGTTTTATTTATAGGAGAAGTTAGTTGTATTGAATGGTGGAGATTTGAGGAAAATGGATGGTGGATGTTGTATGTCACATGGATTGATGAGTTGGCAAGTAGGTTGTGTTTCTTTTCCATTATAAATATAAGACAGACAAGTTTTTGGGATTCAAAACTCGACTGAATTCTATATATAAATATATATATATATATATATTTTCTTTTTCTTTTAATCATTGTTTAATCACTTTAATTAAGCATTAAGCAACATTAAATATGACTACCTTAAGAACTATTAAATAAAATCCATAAAATATGATAATTACCTAAATATTATAAAATGATATCCTGCAAGTTTTGGTCAACTTTGGTCAATGGTACCTAGGTCAAACGTGGTCAACTGTGGGACCAACTACCTCGAAATTTGTGCCTAGACAAAAATTATCGAAATGTAACAAACAATTTACCATTCATGGAAAATATCATTTAAATGATCCATACAAAATTTCAAGTAATTCTAGTGAGTGGAAGTATTATATTTATAATATAGACTGTTATGTCAGCCTTTTCTTCCGAGTATATATACCATTGGTCTTGAAATTAAATATATGGATCTTTTGACCAAAGTTTTGACTTGAATAAATAATTAAAATATTCCTAATATATAAAACATATCTGGATGGTAGAAAATATTTTAGAGTACTTTTCAATAATTTTCTCCGAGAAATGCTGAATTTACGACACGGGAGAAAATTACTTCAAGTATACATGGAATTGGTTATAAAAATGGATATGTTTCCCAGTAATAATACAATTGTTTAAGGGGGGTTGGATACAATTGTATAGATGTATCGAATAAGTATAAAAATATAACAGTTCTTTATATTTCTGATAAAAACTGTTACATAATCTCTCAAGAAATACTGATGTTCTTGAGAGCTGCTAGGTCATATGATTCTCGAGTTAATCACTATGTGATGACCTAAATTATGTTTATATAATACACAACTTCTACAAATAAATCTAAGATATGCATTATCAATTACTAATAGAAAATGATACATATCTTTAACTGAATACATAAAGTCCTATCACTCAGAACGTAACAGATCCATCCCTCAGATAACTGACAGCTGTTCCCAGAAAGTTATTCAACCCTTCTTCCTCATTGTCTTGAAGGACTTTAGCAAGCTTTTTCTTCAACTCTTTCTTCTCTTCAGTATCTTCTCCAAGCTGATAGATGGTTGATCTTAGTGTAGAAGTCGAGCTCTTATTCAATTCCAGATCACCAATCAGTATAAAGCTTAAACTGACATCTTCATGGTCAGGACTGAAAGATAACTGAGGATTGTTAAGAAAAACTTTTAGGACTGCAGCTCCCTTTTGCATCTTCATTTCTTGACCAGTATGAGTTCTGTACATAGGAACATAATCACCGTTTTATTTATCTTCTTTTATCATGACTCTTTTTTTGATACTTTCAAGTATCATAGAAGACCAATTTATGGTGACATTATTCTCAACTCTAAGAAGATAGTGAATGTATTTCAGCTCTATCACAGTCTTCATCAAGAGTTGCTTGCAAAGTAAAACTCTTTACTTTACCATCTCTAAAAAAGTGCAGAATTTCCTCTCTGACATCATCAAAATTTATCTTCCTATATACGATCTTCACGGCTTCAACTTTTCAAGATGTGAAGAAGTAACTCTTTCACCAATATTGTCAGTCAGAATATTTGTGTCCAGTAAATCAGACCTCAGAGTTTCCATTCCAGAATGGCCAATACATCCTCTGGTTCCAGTTTTGACAAGCTTTAGCCTTTCGTTATGTTCCACCCAAAAAGGTTTCTTGATGGACTTGTCAACATCATTCTATTCTGAACCCGAATCTTCTAGTCCTTTAGGCACATATTTATATGTTTGAACCCTTTGTGATAACTGAATGAACCAACATCTTTCCATCTTCTATCATGTTTTCTGATAGGAGCATAACTTTTAGGTAGATCATAAATCTTCCCGTTTTCTTTGTGCCATAGATTTCTCTCTGAATTTTGAATTCTTCCCGTATAATCACCACATGCTTGATCAGCTTTCAGTCTGTCAATTCTTTCTTGTTCATCAACCTCTGAATTATGAGAATCAGACTACTGTAGTAAGAACCAACTGATCCAATCCTTTGACCACCTTTTCATCAGTTTCAAAATCAGCTATCAGGTTCACAGCATCAAGATCTACTTTTTCCTAAGGATTTATGTCTGCTTCAAGAGTTACATTCTGATTTGTTGTATCAGCTTGATCAATGTCAGTGGTTGATCTTTTCTTCCTTTGAATAATCAACTCTTCAGGCTTCTGAACTTCTTCTGCTAGTTCATGTCCATGTACAGGAACATAACCTTCTCTGGATAGGACATACAGAAATGCAGAATCAAATACAACCATTTGACTTGGTTTAGAAGTCCTTCCTCTTCCTCCTCTTCCTCTAGCTCTTGTAGATCTTCCACATCTTTTTCCTCTTCCTTTAGACAATTTGAGCCATTAACTCTTTCTGTTGCATAACTGCTTCTTCAGTTGTTAGATTAGGAAATTCTTCAGTTATTAATCCAAGAGCACTTCTAGCATTCTTTTGCTCAAACCTTTTATCTTTGTAGTACAAAACAATCTCTTCACTTATTTCCTTGTGTCTGTAAGGAAAGAATAACCCTTTAGCATCTGCTAAGTTAGAGATTGTAACATCACCAGTCTCAAGAGCATCATCAGTAGTCTTATGCTTAGCTTCATGAGCACCAGTAGACTTCCCTTGTCCTGAAGCACCAGACTTTTTAGAATATCGAGGTTGTTGAGCAGTAGAAGCAATTGGAACATTTGTAACTGGATTTTAATCACCATCATCATTAGTATCTTTATCCCTTATCTGAATAGAATCTGGTGTACATTTTGTAGGAACTATCTTTTCCCCCTTTTTGGCATCAGTATTTGAAAGAAGAGAAAATAGATCATCCAGTTTGTCATCCATAGAAGATACCTTATCTTCCAAAGAAGAAAGTCTAGAATCCATGCTTTGTTGAGATTGAACGACACCTTTAATGGCAGTTTTGACACTTGTGAGTTTAGCTGAAGTAGGTGTATTGATCATGAATGCATCAATTTTGTCCTTGACAATAGCATGAGATTTCTTTATATTAGCAAGTTTAGAATGAATCCCTTTGATAGAAATAGTAGAGGCCTTAAGATACAGTTTCAGATCAGGATTTTAAATTTCATCATAGGCCCTATGAACATGTTGCATACCAACAGCAGATGAGATAGAAGTATTTGCATATCTCCATCTAAAATCCCATTCAGTCTATCGAAAGTGCTCAGCATCGGCATTGTAATAAGAAGGATTTTCATTGAAATGTGAAAAGGAACCAACATTTAACTTCTTAGATGCATCAATAGCAGTCTTAAGCTGAGCTGTATCAGAATCATCATTAACACTGTCAACATCAGAATGAAAACTAGACAGACCCTCAGAAGAATTTGCAGGACTAGGCCGAACTGTTTTGCCTTTAGGTAGAATCCTTAGCAATAGGTGTCTATTCCTGATGAGATCCTGAAACATAAACAAGGTAACACCTAAATCTCTCTTTTCTTTTCAAGTGATCTCATCACTTCTCACACAATATATTACTTTTGAGAGTAATATTTTTCTCACAGTGAAAGTTTATAAGTAAAGAAACACTTATAAAATTCTTTTCTCAAAGCTACCTCTCCTTTTGCCAGTACAGGAGACTGCCTCTCAAAAATTTTATTTTCTCTCATAATATTTTCACACAGTCTCACCTGAAAAGCACAGTCTCACAGAAAAGCACAGTCACACATTTTGCAAAGAAATAATAGATGGCTGAGAGGAGTAGTATGCTTGTCATATAAATAGAGGTAACCTCAAAAAGGAGACTATTTATAATCATACAAACATGAGGAACAATGTAAGAGAATAAGCAATACCTGAAGGTGAGTCCTCAAGTAGAATTGATGATAGTGGAGGAACAAACAACACATCAGGATGCTTTAGCAAACTAGCCAGTAGCAAGGAATCATCAGTAGTAGCTGTTGTAGTGGAGGGTTAAACAATATCAGGATTTGATGTAGCATCAGGAGTTGACTTGTCAGGAGGATGAGATAGGCCATCTTCAGTATTTTGAACTAATGGTTCTTGTGGGGCCTGAGGAATATGAGCTACTTTAGTAAGAATTGGTGAAGGTTCTTGTGTACTCTCCTCAAAAATAAGATCAATGATAACTGCATCCACCTTTGACAATACATCCCGACGAGCCTTCTTTTCCTTCAGTAGTTTCTCAGAATCAACAAGAAGATCACCTTGAGCAAAATCAACGATGATTTGTGCAGCCTCTTGGTATGCATCTTCCCTTTGAGAAGATGGTTCTTGTGTGATTGGATGTATCTAAGTTGCTAAATCCCTTTGAGACTTAGGTTCTTGTAGATTCACATCCATAGCAGAGGACTGAGCCTTGTTTTTCTTTCTGATGTACCCAACTACTTTTTCACCTTTTTTCTTCAAGCTTCTCTTTTTAGCTTTCTTGGTCACATCAGTTTTTTTATCACTGGAATCTTTTTTAGCAGAGCAGTAGCATCATTAGTTGGCTCTTTGGTACCGGTAATGTCAACAGAGTCATCAGGATTTGCAACTGTTGATTTCTTGATCTTTAACCTAGACCCAATGGGCAACTGATCATCAGAGTTAGAATTATCTTACATGATTAGTCTTCTTTTCCTACTGGGAAAGATTCTTCTTTATTCTCACTCTCACTCAGTAAGGCCTGTAGAGCTTTCTGTTCAGAATTAACAGATTTCTTAACTAGCATTTTCTTTGTTACAACTGATGCCTTTTGGGAGACACCAGAGGAGGCTAATTTAGGAGCTGGATTAGATTGTTGTTTAGGAGAAAGAATGCTTGGGTTATAAACAAGATGGGTAGTGTCTTATTCCACAGCATCAGGAAATTTTATAGAGGTGTCAGCATCAGGATTTGCAGGCACTTGTGAAGGAGTAGGTCTATTTCTCAACAGAAATTTCCTGACCTCCCTAGGCAAGAAAGGAGGTCCTGAAAAATTATTATTTTCATCCTTTTTAATGTGATCAATGATAGCTTTCTCAGAAATTTGAAACACATGAAGCAATTTATCATTATCAAATTTAGCATTAGGGCATAGAAAATTGAAAATCAATTGAAGAAATCTAATATACCCTATAACTCCTGATGTATCTACTCTCCTAGCAATTATGAATTGAAGAATAGTATTACCATAGTCAAAATTACCAGAGTAAAGGAGAGAGTACCCAATTTTTAGAGAAGTAGATGGAAGAGCATCAAAATTTGTTGTTTTATTCAAGAAACACCTGCTGATGCTGTCAAAGAAGAAATTTCATTCTCTTTTAAATTTTGTCCTTGTCAGATTGCCAATGGTTGTGATTTTTGTTAGTGTTTGTGCCCTAGAGGCAACACTCTGATGTTTTAGTTTAAGACATTAGGATTATTAATGTTTATGTTCTATCGATTATTCTCTTTATAATTTATTAATTCTTAATTTACTGTGATATAAATGTTAGATTAATAAATTTCCTTGGAATATGATATGCAATTCTATATCTCTAAGTACGTGACTTAGAATTGAGATTCTGAGAATAGTATCAATATTCCTAAAGGTCCCTAGTCGAGTATTATTATTATTAAGGGACAATAATAATGCATTAAGACTGGTGTGTTTGTTGACTGATGATCACATCTCATTGATCATAGGTATAGTGATACTAAAGTCAAAAACACAGGCAGATGTATATGTACATGGTGCTGGACAGACCCAATGTGAGATTATACATGTCTCTTGTGTCATAAGTAATTCTCACAGTGTAATGATGTAATGGTCCTTAGACCTGAAGTCATTATATTTTTATACGAGAATTAATATACATTGATTTCATTAAAAGTTATCCTTGACCGGGTAATGATAAAAGTGGACATTGGGTATATTATGAATCGTATGAGAAATATGAATGATCTAGATAAGATTTAACCCTCCTATTTTAGGAGTGATATTATTGGCCTCTTGTGTGAGCTAAACTATGAAATGCGTGGTCACGCTCAAATGTTAATTTGATATGATAGTCTACTCATTGATCAAGGAAACTTGGATTAAACTATGATGAGGATGATACATTACATGCCTCTAGTTTAATCTATAATATTTGGTTAAAGGGATTATATTACATTGTACATTATTCACAAAAGATTTAATCGATCACCGATTCAATTATTATTACTTGGGTAGCAATGATGTATTACTAGATGTCGCTCATTGTTTAGGATTTTAAATTAGATTTAAAGTTCGTTGCCAACTGTAATAATAACCTATAGGGTCACACACTAAGAATGCTTGAAGGATTATTTAATTTAAATTGGATTTAAATTATATTAAAGTAATTCAAATTATTTATAATATTAATTAAGTATGACTTAATTAATTAGATAAATATTGATATTCGAATTTACTAATATTAATTATGAAATTTATTTGTTAAATAATTAAGTGAGACTTAATTATAATACAAATAGAAATTTCGAATTAATAATAACTCCTAATTAGTTAAGAGTTATAATTCATTTTTCTACTCTCTATATAATATCTCTTGTGTGGCTGATTTTGCAAGCAAGACTTTTACTAAAAAAATCCCTAGCCACCAAGGGAGAAGATGGAGAGAGCAAGAAGAAACGAGTTTGTGCTAGTACACATTCAATCCTTGAGTTCAAGCATTCGTGTGGATACCGATATAGCGTAGATCGCGAGAGCGGGATGCGTGGTGATTGAACAAGCTTTGGATCTCCATTAGTCAACCAATTGGTAAAGCTTCTTAAGGTAAACAATTTGACCTACAAATTAAATATATGTTTTTCGCATGGATCCTGCGGTGGGTTGCGAAAATTCTGATTTTTTTACGTTTTTAATTATTGTTTTCGTTGCGTTTATGTGCTCAAAACCCGATAATTTCATCTTTATAGCTCAGGGTTCTTAGCATATCAAACAGCCGCTCAGTTGCAAAGTTATCATGAACACCATCACAAGCAGTCAATCTCAAGGCTTGAACCTGGACATCAGCATCAACCTCATACATGCGTTCCTTATATTCAAAAAAAGAAAGCAGTGTTTATTTCATTAACCAGAGCTATATTCCATACCTGCATTACTAGCCTTGTATGACACCTTAGTAGGATTTGTGAGAGCATACCCAATTGGACATTGGAGTAAGAAATCCTGAATATCAGTGAAAAGATTGTGGAAACTGGTGATGTGTAAGCAGAGCCGAATAGTTATTGGTGCCAAAGGTGTTTCCATGAATGATAGTGGTTTGACTAAAGAATGGTGAAACTTCAGATAATGACATGATATATGTAAAAGTTGAGAAAGAAGATGAGTGAGATATGGATAGTGAGGCTGTGTGTATGATGATTTGTGTCACTGAAGTTCTTGTGGGTATATAAGTTTGCAAGGCTGAATTGTGTATAACACACACACATAAAAAGAAGGCTTAGTGAATTAGACTTCTGACAGATGGCAATTACTGAGTAATAGGATTTAAAAGTGGAGTCAATTGCGGAAGTAGCAACAAAATATGCACAACTTTTTCAAGAAATTACTGTGTGAATTTGTTCAACAGATAATCCACTATTAATCAATAATTAAATAAAATGTTCAATTTCAACACTAAACAACTCAGAAATTATTTAATAATAATATTCTAAATTAGAACATGCTGACCTGTCTTCCGTATTTGGAACCTCTTATCTTTCAGGATTTGACAATGTCATCATTTGTCGATTCAAATTCATCAATATTGTCAAAACAACGCAAATTTATTAGAAAACCATAATTTTAATCTCAATAATCATCAAAAGATACATGTTAAGTGAATGATTTAGAGATTAACAAGCTACAAACAAGAACAATCACAGGCACACACAGCTAAAGAACACAGATTAGGTATTGTAAAAAAAATTCATTAATAGTTCAAGAGAGTACATTTCATAAAATTTTGATTACATGCATAAGAGGTTACAAGAGAATCCTAGTCTAGAAGAGCTACAACAACCTTGGTCTAAGAAGCCTGACAAAGCTGATGATGAAGGGAAACAGCCAGAGGATGATCAGGGCTTCTTCCTGCTTTCAACAGAGAAAATAGCTAGACGAATGATCCTCTCTTGCTGATGAAGGATGTAGATATGAAGGTCTCTCTGAAATCCCAGAAAGTCATTTTTGGTGACTTCTGGAAGTTGAATCCAAACATCATGCGGAAAGGCATTGATATGATATCGAGTTTGCATCCCATCACGAAAGAGTGTCACAATATTAGTGCAATAGCTGTAGAACCAAGAGAAATTTGCCATTGTTTGAGAGAAGAAGGAGATGTGAGAAATGAAAGTGATGAGAGCGATTTGTGTTGGGGAAGATATGATTGGACTTGATGATGAATGATGGTTCAAAATAACCAAAAGAGATAGTGAATAGCAAAGGACTAGCTAGGGGTTTGATTAATTATTAACTCCAGAGTTGACTTAATGATTTAACCAAAAAATATCTTATTGATACGCGTCTCCCTAGACTGGTTTGTAATGATGACAATGATATATATTTATACATGCACATTTAGCAAAAAAAATTACTTAATTTAACATGCATATAATATAATACATCAAAAATTCCCAACGTAATATCTTCAACAGTATTTAGGACACCATCAGGAATTGATCAAAATACATCAGGATTTGATCAAATATAAAATAAAAGGAAATTACATGTCCCAACTAACCATACCAAGTTCATTGACAAGCTTTGTAAATGTTGCTCCAGGTAATTGCTTTGTGAAGATATCAGCTAGTTGTTGATCAGTAGGAACAAAATGAAGCTCAATTGTCCCTTCCATAACATGCTCTCTTATAAAGTGATATCTGATACTGATATGTTTAGTAAGAGAGTGTTGCACTGGGTTTCCTGTCATAGCAATAGCACTTTGATTATCACAATAAATAGGAATTTTAGAAAATGATAATCCATAGTCCATGAGATGATTCCACATCCATAATAACTGAGCACATCAGCTCCTAGATGCAATATATTCAGCCTCAGCATTCGAAGTAGATATGGATTTATGCTTCTTACTGAACCATGAGACTAATATTCCTCCCAAAAACTGACAGCTTTCTGATGTACTCTTCCTGTCTATCTTGCACCCAGCAAAGTCAGCATCCGAATATCCACACAATCCAAAATCAGCTTCCCTTGCATATCATAGACCAAGTGATGCAGTAGGTATCTAAAGATTCTCTTCAGTACAATAAGATGTGGCTCTCTAGGATTTTCCTGAAATCTTGCACACAAACATGTGGCAAACATAATGTTTAGCCTACTAGCCGTTAGGTACAAAACAGAACCAATCATACCTCAGTAGTTTGTGACATCAACTGTTATACCTTAATGAGGATCAAGCTTTGTAGCAGTTGCCATAGGAGTAGTTGCAGTTACACTTTCTCGCATATTAAACCTTTTCAAAAGATTCTATGCCATTATCAGTCTATTTAATTTGTAACCCCAAGAAATAGCTCATCTCTCTCATCATACTCATTTGATATCTTGATTGCATAAACTTTGAGAACTTATCACACAGTTTTTGATTAGTTGATCCAAAAATTATATCATCTACATAAATTTGAACTAAAAGCAGATCTTTACCTTTATTCATATAAAATAAAGTTTTATCTATTGTACCTCTTTTGAATCCACTTTCAAGTAGAAACTGAGCAAGGGACTCATACCATGCTCTAGGTGCTTACTTTAGTCCATAGAGTGCTTTCTCAAGTTTATAAACATAGTCAACATGTTTTGAATCCACAAAACCTGGTGGTTGTTCAATATATACTTCTTCTTCAAGTTCTCCATTGAGAAATGCACTCTTGACATCCATCTGAAAAACTTTGAACTTCTTGTATGCAGCATATGCCAAGAAAATTCTAATTGCTTCCATCATAGCAACAGGAGCAAAAGTTTCATCATAGTCAATGCCTTCATATTGTGAATATTCTTTATCCACTAACCTTCCCTTGTTTCTGAAAATGATTCCAACAGAATCAGTTTAATTTCTGAAGACCCACTTTATACCTACAATTGACCTATTCTTAGGTCTAGGCACCAGCTTCCATACTTCATTTCTCTCAAACTCATTCAACTCTTCTTGCATAGCTATAACCCAGTCTGCATCCGTAAGTGCATCTTCTATTTTCTTTGGCTCTTCCTTTGAAAGTAGATTATGATACAAACATTCATTTTGAGTTACACTCCTTGTCTTTACACCTTCATCAGGATTTGCAATGATCAGATCAGGAGTATGATCTTTGGTCCATTTTCTGGCATTAGGAAATGTCCTTCTTGAGCTAGATGCTCCCCCTGAATCATGTGCCTCATCAAATGCGTTTGAGGCTCCCCTTCAATCAGTGCTGTTAACTTCTGATGAAGAATTAGGACTTGACTCATGTTCTCTTGATGTTGAATTAACATTAGATTCTGAGTGATCAGATTGAGAAGAACCTTGATTTGACTCTTTAGTGTTAGTACTATCAGTTTAACCTTCCTGTTGCTCCCCCTTAACATGTACATGTTCATTAGTACAATGATCATTTTCAGGATCTGAAGGAGTATCGGGATTTAGATCATCAGTAATTGATAATCCATTAGAGTTTGATGCAGATTCTAACAGTACATATTTTATTTGTAAAGATCAAACTTTCATGAGAGTCTTCTTCAAAACCAGGAATCTTCTTATCATCAAAAGATACATTGATAGAGAAAACTACAGTATTTGTTCTCAGATTGAAAACCCTGTATGCTCTTGATGGTGAGTAACCAACAAAGATTCCTTCATCAGCTTTTAATTCAAATTTTCCTAGTTGATCAGTATGAGTTCTCAGAACAAAGCACTTACATCCAAATACATGGAGATGTTTGAGACTGAGCTTCTTTTCTTTCAGCATCTGATAAGGAGTAACCCCATGTCTGTTTATCATTGTGATATTCTGATTATAACAGGCTGTGTTTACTACTTTAGCCCATAAGTAAGTGGGTAGTTTTGCTTCTTCTTGCAGAGTCCTACCAGCTTCAATCAGGGTTCTGTTCTTTCTCTCGACAACACCATTTTTTTGAGGTGTGTCAGGAGCTGAGAATTGTTATTGTATGCCTTTGTACTTACAGACTTCCTCCACTTTTGAGTTCTTGAACTCAGTGCCATTATCACTTCTCATTATTTTCACTTTGAAGTTGGATCCATTCTCAATTTGCCTTACATGATCCAGAAAATTTTTTGGAGTTTCATCCTTCCTGTATAGAAAATAAACCCAAGTGTATCTAGTGAAATCATTAACAATCACAAGTGTGTACTTTTTTTTTGTTGATAGACATTATGTTCACTGGTCCAAAGAGATCCAGATATAACATATGATATGGTTTAATGATAGAGAATTTGGTTTTACTTTTGAAGGATACTCTTCCTTGCTTGGACTTTTGGCAAGCACCAAGAAGACCATCAGATGAGTATAGCATATTTGGTAATCCTCTTACTAGCTCCTTTTTGGAAAGTTCATTGATTGAATTGAAGTTGAGATATGAGAGTTTCTTGTGCCAATTCCAGTTCTCATCTACTGATGTCATAGAAATAAGGCAAGTAGCTTCTTGCTCAAGACTTTCATGCAGTCTTGCTTCATACATGTTGCCATGTCTGTATCCCATCAAGACAATTTTCTTTGACTTGTTATGAACAACTTCACAGTGAGAGTCATAGAACACCACATGATAACCTCTGTCAGTGATTTGACTGATGCTTAGTAGATTGTGCTTCAGTCCTTCCATCAAAACTACATCATCTATTACTACCTTTCTAATTACCAAGTTGCCATATCCCAGAGTGTGTCCTATATTTCCATCCCCATAAGATACATCTGGGCCAGCCTTCCTCTCAAATTCTGAAAGCATGGATTTATTTCGAGTCATGTATCCTGAACATCCACTATCTAAGACAAGAGTATTTTTCCAGTTACCCTGCAGTCAGAGGAGTGATTAATTAGAAGGATTTTTAAGGACCCACACTTATTGGGCCCTCATTTTGGACAACTTAAGTCTTTTTGATTCAGATTACTTCTGACAGTTTTTTCTTTATCAGGATTTGTCTTATCAGAAGTAGATTTAGTAGAACTAGAAGAATTAAGCATATAAACAGTTTTATTGAATTTTTGCAAAGGTTCATAATAGTTATGATACAGCTTATGATAGGAACTACAGGTGTAATATGATAGGAACTACAGGTGTAAATTGAATGCCAACTACTACCACACTAAAAACAAGGATTTTGTGATTTGTAAAATACTAATCTACCCCTAACATTAGACTCAGGAATAGCCGTTTTCATTTTCTTACTCCTCCTGCAATAAATAGTAAGATGATTAGTATTACCACAGTTGAAACAAGTTTTTCTAGGAGCATTGAGACCAAACTTACAGTTACAATCCTTAGAAATACCTTGCTTACCATTCCTGTTTGTTTTTCAACTTTTTACTTGAGGTTTGTCAGTAACCTCAGATAATTTCTTTTTCAATTGTCTTTTAGACAAAAGTCCTATGTCCTTTTCTTTCTTAACAGCTTTAATGGTCTCCTTGTTTTCCTCTCTTTGAGTTTTATCATTTACTACCTTTTCTTGGGATGTTGAAGTTGAACCATTCTCAAAGGTAGATTTGGGTTCATCAGCTTCTGAAGAGATAAACTTAACAGGAGTCTTAAGGGTAATTTTATTTTCAGTTTCAATATCCTTAACTCCATCAATATAACCAAGACATTCATTCCAGTTTTTCTTAGAAATCATCTCATGAACCTTTTTGCCTAAAACAGTCCAGCCTTTAAGGGTTTTCCTCTCATTTTCTAATTCATTTTATAACATACTATACTTAGCTTCTAGTATCTTTGTTGTATGTTTAACTTTCCCACATTCTTTTAGAATTTCAATCTGATTTACTAAGTCAGACTCCAACTGATCATTCCTAGATTTTAAGACTTCATTTTCAGCTAACAGTCTATTGTTCTCTAGAATCCTATTTTAAAAATTTCCATAGAGATACTTAAGAATAGATTTCAATTCAGATATATCTTCAGTATCAAGAGAGAAGACGGAAGTTGATACCTTAGAATCAGAGGAAGCAGGAGTATCAAAACTAGCCATCAGTGCATAGCATGTTTCTTCATTTTCAGAATCAGTGGAATCCATCCAATCCTTGCTTGATGTAATCAAGTCTTTGTTCTTCCCTTTGTAATGCTTTGTCTTTTTTCACTCTATAGCAAAGTGACCAGGTTCATCACAGTTGTAGCACTTGATTTTTGATCTGTTGACTTTTCCAGCTTTAGAGTCCTTTCCTTCTCTTCTTCCAAACGACTTCCTTTCTCCTCCAGTAAACTTCTTCCTGGAGATTCTTTTTTTCTGAGACTTCCTGAACTGCATCCTCTTGAAGCCCTTAACTAGAAATGCAGCCATTTGCATGACATCAGAATCTGTCACGTTCTCATCAGTTTCAGAATCAGTATCAACATCAGGATTTGATGATGAATCATCAGTATCTAATTCTGGCAGATTGTTCTTTTTCCTTGCAGCTTCAACAGACATGTCTTTGGAAGCTTTAGCATTCACTTTCAAAGCAATTGATTTTCTCTTGTTGCTTTTCCTCTCATTCATTTGCTGAACTTCCAAATCATGAGTTCTCAGCATGCCATGGATTTCATCCAGAGTGACTATTTCAAAATCATACTGATGTCGTATGATTGAAGTCTGAGTCTCCCATTCCTCATTCAAAGCTCTAATAAACTTGGTGTTTGAATCTTCCGGATCGTACACCTTTCCCACCAAAGATAGGTTGTTTAGCAGAGTGAGAAGCCTATCAAAAATGTCAGTGAGACTTTCATCAAACTTGGCCTCAAAATATTCATATTCTTGAATTAGAGTAGCCCTTCTGTTCTTCTTGATGGCCATGGTTCCTTGGCATTGAGTCTCAAGAGCATCCCAGATCTCCTTCGCAGTCTTGTAGGCTATAACCCTATTTGACATCACAGAGTCAAGACTGTTATGCAAAATGTTTCTTAGCTTTGCATCCTTCAGCACAACGACTTTCTCTTCTGGAGTCCACTCACTCTTCTCCTTCAGCTGAAGGTGTTCAACAACAGTAGGAGCTGTAGGTACCAATTTTGTTGGCTTGTAAGGTCCATCATTGATTATATTGAGGTAGTCTGGTTCCGTAGCTTCCAAGTGCATGAGCATCTTCACCTTCCATGTAGGATATTCAGTCTTTTTCAGAATGGGGATTTTGATACTTTCATACTTATTCAGAGACATGTTTAGATTGTTTTTGATAGTAAATTATCAGTCCGCTCTGATACCAATTGTTGACTAGTAATAATACAATTGTTTAATGAGGGTTGGATACAATTGTATAGATGTTTTGAACAAGTATAAAAAAATAGCAGTTCTTTATATTTCTGATAAAAACTGTTAAAAACTCTCTCAAGAAATACTGATGTTCTTGAGAGCTGCTAGGTCATATGATTCTCGAGTTAATCACTATATGATGGCCTAAATTGTGTTTATATAATACACAGCTGCTATAAATCAATCTAAGATATGCATTACCAATTACTAACAGAAAATGATACATATCTTTAACTAAATACAAAAAGTCCTATCACTCAGAATGTAACAGATATCCATCCCTCAAAATAAGGAATATAATCGATCTTCATAACAGACTGCTTTTAGATGCTGATGACATGCAAATACTGATGATGCATCAAATTCTAACGACACATCAAATACTGATGACATCTAAATGCAGTCAGATCCTGAGCTTCTTCTGATCATTGAGAATCAGCATGTAACATGATATTAATATTTCAATCATGAATATTAATAAAATTAGAATAAAAACTCTTTTGATAGATGTAAAAATATATTTTGGAGCGAAGAGTAAAATATTTATGATATAGCACGAGCCTTCAAAGGAATATTTCTTATATATCCCTTTTTCGAGCTTGTTATTTTATTGATGTTACAACTGAGATCTAAGAAATATCATGTCTTGATATTTCTTCTATGATCATATTGCCTTAGAGATATATTCCATAACAATATAATTTTGATGTTTTAGAACAATGGAATATCCTTTTTATATGAATGTACTTGAAAATAATTTTGCTAGTCTGACCATTTGACTTTAATTTGGATCAGTTAAATTCATGTCCTAATGGAGAGGATGTACGTGTATTTAAATTTTATGTTTAGTTGTATAAATACCAAAATAAATAATATATCAAAGATATTCTTTCAATCTTCCCCTTTTTGGTATTTGCCAATCAAACATAAAATTTAAAATTTTCAAGTGTGTGCTTCCCCTTGGTGTATGCATGAGTTTAAAAATATTTTTGCATATACAGTTTGTGGGACTTATCTTGATTCGTCCCTTAGGATAACTCCTGCAAAAACTTGTTAGATACATCAAAAATATAGAAGCAGAATGTTTATCTAGCAAAACTTAGAATTCTTGAAAAATTAGGGGTCTAAATACTCTTCCCCTATTTTTTGGAAACATGCCAAAAAGGGTCATATATTTGATCATGGCAATCGTATTTCATTGTATGAAGCATGCAATGTAGATTTAAGCAATTTAGATAAAAACTTAATTTTAAATTTTTCTTCCCCTTTTGTTTTACTACAATTGATGGCCAGAAGTTATATACTAAAATGAATTGTTAGCAGCATGAGTTTGATGAGAAACAGTTTGTATATAAAAGATATATGGTTCATGCAGACTATTTTAGTTTAATCATGGAAATTGAATTCTGCTAAGTGCACAAATCATTTAAACAAATATGTTTTTGGCAGTTAATTTTAGAAATTCAATGTGTTTATACATTTCTGTTTAGATCTAAAGATACTATCATAGTTGAGTTTGTAACTGTGGATCTCATTTTAAGCATACTATGACAGTTTATATAAAGACATGACTTCTTTTTATTTGAAAAATCATGTTAAGTATTAATAACTTATACATGTTTTATATTACCTTGTTGCATGCATGTTTTTCAAGATTGAGTAGAGAGACCTCGTTATTTGATTTCTTTGTAAATTCATATGTTAGATATATTTGTGATGTCATGGCTAATATGATTTGTGTTTAAGTTTTCAGATCTTAGTTAACAGGACAAATCAGTACTTAACTGGAAATCAGTACTTATACTGAAGTCAGGACTTAAGATATCAGAACTTAAGTTATCAGGACTTAAGTTATCAGAAGATATTTATCAGGAGATAATATCAGGACTTAAGGAGACTTTCAGATAAGGCAGGCGGCTGATTGAAAGGAAAGAAGATCGAGACTAAGGCAGAAAGAAATATGCAAGAAGAAGGAATTCTATGAAGAATAGAATACTTGGAAGAAAAAATAACTAGTTGATATATTTTAGGAAGCAAAATTATATTCCATATCAATTAGAACATTATCTTGTAACTGTGTACTATATAAACACAGGCATAGGGTTTACACTATATGTGTTATCATTATCGAAGTTATTATTCATTGTAACCCTAGCAACTCTCATGATAATGTGTTCATCACTGAGAGAGGACATTTCCATATTGTAATAGAGTTTATTGTGTTGAATAAAATCTGTGTTCTGTTACTTGAGTTCTTATATTCGATTTGATTATAGCAAACACTGTATTCAACCCCCTTCTAAAGTGTGTGTGACCTAACAAGTGGTATCAGAGCAGATCTGTTAACACACATACAGTTTAAGATCCAAAAACAATCATGTATGAAACAAAAACTCCAACCAAGCCCACCAAATCTGAAGAACCTCCAAAAACCATAACCCATAGTCGATATGAGACTATAAGAGTTCCTTTGTTGAAACCTTCTGAGTATTCCATATAGAAAGTGAAGATGGCTATGTTTCTGGAAGCTACAGATCCAGAATATCTCGACAGGATTAATGAAGGACCACATATACCAACCAAACTCTCTGTGGAAGTTGCAGGTCAGCCAGCAAAGTATGTACCAAAGGAGAAAAGTGATTACACTGCTGAAGATATCTCATCGATTGCGAAGGATGCAAAGTTAAGACACTTGATGCATAGTGCCATTGATAATGTCATGTCAAACAGGGTAATTCAATGCAAGACTGCAAAAGAGATATGGGATGCTTTGGAAACAAGGTGTCAGGGAACTGATTCAATCAAGAAGAACAGGAAGACGATACTCACTCAAGAGTATGAGCACTTTGACTCAAAGCCTGATGAGTCATTAACTGATTTATATGATAGATTTGTCAAGCTCTTGAATGATTTGTCACTAGTTGACAAAGAGTATGACAAAGAGTGACAAAGGCAAGGCTCTTGTCACAAAGAAGAAAAGCTGGTCAGATGCTTCAGATTCTGAGGATGAGGAAAACTATGCCTTGATGGCAAATGCTGATAGCAGTTCTGATACTGCTGACTTAAAGATACCTCAAACTACTTATGCCTTTCATACTGATGATATTACTGAGTTGAGAAGATATCTTAAAACCATGTTTATTAGTTATAAAGATCAAACTTTAACATGTGGAAGATTAACTTCTTAAAATCTTTCTTATAAAAAGAGGAATGATTAATTAGAAAAAGAGTTAGTCATGTTCCATCAAACTCAAAAAGATAGAGATGATGCCTTTTATGTTAGGGATGAAGTGCTAAAAATGAACGAATCTCTAAAAACTGAGTTAGAAAAGGAAAGAGAGATTATCAGGACTTGGACTAACTCTGGTAGAGCAACTCAGGATATTCTTAGTAGTGGAAACTGGAAAGAAGGCTTAGGTTATGGAGATGATAAGAACAGTAAGGGAACTGTAGAAACTGAGCCTATAGTTGTTAAACAAAAACCAAAGGTAAATCCTGTTAAATTTGTAACTGCAAAGACTGATATTGAGAAATCAGAAGTTAAAGAGAAATTAACTTCTGACAAACCTAAACAGGATAAGCCAACTAAAGTTAACATAGGCTTAATGACAAAGAAGCAGCTTAAGCATAAGCTGAAAGAGGTTAAAAATGTAAACAAGGTAAAGCCACCTAGGGAAAATAGGAATGGAAAGGAAGGTGTGAACAAAAGTAACAATTAAAAGCCTGTTCCTAATGCTCCTAGAAAAATATGTCATAACTGTGGAAATTCTAACCATCTGGCTTCTTTTTGCAGGAAGAATAAGAACATAAACTCTTTACCCTCAAAGTCAGGATTTAAGAGTCAGTCTGTTAGATATAAGCCATAAAATCCTTGTTTTCATTGTGGTAGTTTATGGAATTCCATTTATACTTGTAAGGAATATCATAGTTTGTACTATGATAATTATCAAATAAAACCTTCTGTAAATAAAGTTAGCATTATTCCTTCTAGTGTAAGTTCTGATGCAAAGTCTGATATTGCAAATTCTGATAAGAAAACTGTTAACATAAACTCTGATGCTAAATCCGCTGCAAATTTTAACAAACTTAATAAGGCCAAAGGATCCAAGCAAGTCTGGGTCCTTAAAACTAATCATTAGTGGTCTTTGTGATTGCAGGGCAATAGGAAGAACATCGTAGTTCTGGACAGTGGATGTTCAGGATATATGACTAGAAATAAAGTCCTGCTATCAGACTTTGTGGAGAAAGCTGGCCCATGTGTTTCTTATGGAGATGGCAACATTGGAAAAACTCTGGGATATGGCAATATCAATCTTGGGAATGTCATCATTGAAAAAGTAGCTCTGGTCTCAGGACTTAAACACAATCTTTTGAGTGTTAGTCAAATCTGTGACAGAGGTTATCATGTGGATTTCTTTGAAGAACACTGTGAAGTTTTAAGCAAATCTACAAGCAAAGTTGTTCTAAAATGATACAGGCATGGTAACATTTCTGAAGCCAAGCTTTCAACAAGTACTGATGGTTCTGCAATCTGTCTGTTAAGTAGAGCATCAATTGAAGAAAGCTGGGATTGGCACAAGAAACTCTCTCATTTAAATTTTAACAATATAAATGAACTAGTCAAGAAAGATCTTGTGAGAGGACTGCCAAAATCAGTATTTGCTCGTGATGGCCTTTGTGATTCATGTCAGAAGGCAAAATAAAGAAAATCTTCATTCAAGAGCAAGACTGAATCATCAATTCTCGAGCCTTATCACATACTACATGTTGATCTATTTGGTCCAGTGAATGTCATGTCTATTGCAAAGAAAAAATATGCTATGGTCATAGTGGATGAGTTCACCAGATACACATGGGTGTATTTCTTGCACGCAAAAAGTGAAACTCCATCAATCTTGATTGATCATGTCAAGCAACTGGATAAATTGCTCATAGATTCTGTGAAGATCATAAGAAGTGATAATGGCACTGAGTTCAAGAATTTGATCATGGAAGAGTTCTGCAGAGTTCCAAGGAACAAGTTGACCCAATCGAGGCAAGAGCCTGGCTAAAGGAAATACAGGAATAGTTTTATATTCAAAATGATTGATGAAGCATAAAAGACTGTTTTGTCACTTACCTTCCTAAGAGAGAGGCCACCCGCTGGTGGAAGGCTAAGGAAGATAGAGAGATAGTGTAAAAGCTTTAGAGTCGGAACAAAGGCGGACGAGTATGATGAATTATGAATCTAAGTTGTAAAAGTTGTAAAGATTCGTTCTGAGGACAAGAATCCCAGAATGACGTGATGTTTGAAGTCAATGATTAGTGGGTTCATGAAAAGATTGTAAGAGAAAGGAAAATAAAGAGAAACTGAAGTGGAAAGAAATAAAAAGGCAATACAGTTTGAGGAATGATAAGGGAGTTGGGTATGAGGAAACCCTAAAGACTTGTAGCAATAGAAATAGAAAAGTATGTAATCATTAGGATGAGGGTGATTCACTATGAGTTAAAGTTGATGGTTGAAGGCATAAGAGATACATATATTTTATCCCCTGTAAGTTGGGAGGATTCGAGGAAACCTTGAGATAGTTCGAAGGATAAATAATGAGACGCGGATAGACTGAGGAGACAAGAAGGTAAGAAATTAGGAAAATTGGATGAAGAAAGCGACCTTCAAGAATGTGAAGTGTAAGACCGGTGGCATGATACCCAGAAAGGGAGACGCCGGGTTTGAAAGATATCCCAATATTGAGATGACTGTTGAGATAAACAATAAAAGTAAATGAGGAATTATTAAGAAGAAGTTCACATTGAACATGACCAATATCTTCCAGAACATCCTTGTTATCGTTACCAAATTAGGAAAGAAAAGCGGATAACCGTTGTTATCTTTTGGAGGCCATATTGATTGACCTCATTTTGAAAACAGATGTTATTGTGAAATTAGGTATATACTATCAAGGTGGGAATGATTGAATAAGACACCATTATCAGGGATATATGACTTGATTTATTCATGGAAGGATGCATGTACCTTTTTAAAGGTGGAATTAAGGATAGAACATCGGTAACTTAAAATGAATCCTAGGGGAATGCATAAAGGTTGGCATTTCTGTGGCGCCCTCCAAACCTGGGTCAGAAGTTTGGGGTCCACACACACACACATTATTAATAACCTGCTTATACCAATGATAAAATAATAATAATATGCAGTGACCCTACTTACCAACTACCACGGACCGCAACAGGTTGAAGTATGCACACAAGCCAAACACACCTACTTATATTACAAACGTTCAAATCCCAACTATTCCAAACTCAGAACTGAGTATTAAACATTATTACAAACTTTTACAAACTTAAATTATTCCAAAAGAAACCTACTAGCTTAGCTCGATCAACCTGAACCCCTAGCTCTCGCGCGGGACTGGGGATCCTCGGTACCAACCGGTTCCTTCTTAACTAGAAAAGAACATAAACAACATCGCACAAATGAGCTAACTAGCTCAGCAAGTCACAATGACAAAACTGAGAATAATGATCATCAGGTAAATATGGTTATGATATCAAGTGAACAATGGATTATGATTTAGAACTGGATATTATATTTTCATTTTAAAAACCAAGGTTAGGCTGCTGATCAGTCACGCACTAACCCCGAGCAAAGCACACAGCACTGCTCTAACTACTGGATCCAAGGCACATATTGGCCTAACTTGACCATTATATGGTCTGACCACGAATCTGGTCCATAATTTTAAAAAAAAACAATTCAATTCTACCATAATAACAGAATAAGCAGTAATAAACAATAAACAGGATCATTAACAACATTGGACGTTCAATAATGAAAAGGGTTTCTATCTGTATAAAGATCAATATGGCATTTCCAAAGCTTGGCTGTTAGGTAATGAAAGAATTGGATAACAAAGGAATCAACATTTCAGGGTTCTAAGGATTTGGTCTTTCAAAGCATAAGATACAATGGTTTGAATGTGTAAGCAATCTGGTTCAGTGTTTAATATTTAGTTTGTATGTATTTGTGGAGTAGTATCATGTAACACCCCCAAATCCGGGGTCGGGGATCCGGGTTATCACGAGTTCCATTTCCCTTAATAACACCCAATCTTAATAAACAATCAACTACTCCGTATTGTAACCCCACAATAAACACACACACCACAAGTTATAGTCTCAGAGATGAATATCCAAAAATAACACGAGTCATTTTATTCAACAATTATATGCCATTACACATTAAAAGGGTTTCTGAATAAATTTACATTTCTTTGCCACTATTACAATTCATAAAGATACATAAGTCTGGTACATCAAAAGTTGAAAGCCTAGCCTATTGTTAGTTCCTACCTCAGCTACAGCGACATCAACGCCTATAGGAAACTGCGGAACGTTTCCTATCCACTCGCGAATTGGGAGCTTGGTCCTGTTCATCTTGTCTATCTGTTGTTGTGTGATGAAAGAAGAAAGCAAGGGTGAGCAACAAGCCCACCGAAATAATATGTATAATGAATAACAATATAAGAGCATTCTCATAGCACTCATGAAAGTCTTGGTCAAGAAGAATTGAACCAAGTTGATATCTTAACGTGACCAAGTCATAAAATATTCAGTATATATATACATATATACTTTTCACAATCTTTGAAATCCTCTGACATGTATAATATACACAGAGTTCCAGTTTATAACTGTATAAAAATATCATTGCAAGGTGATCTCATATATATAACCTTGTCTCAATATTTTTCTGAAAACCTTTGTCATTCATAAGATAATCATTGACTAGATATAAGTTGAAAAGATGAAGTTACAAAATACTCCAATATACTTATATCTTTTTCCGAATACTACTTGAACTACCACCGTTCAAGGTATAAATAGTTCATCCCATAGATGAAGCTACACGACAAAACTTGTATAGAATCAATCTTTGAAATATCATCAAAATGAAATGAAGTTACGAGATACTTCATTTGATGAAAACAACATTTTGAAAACTCGACCCTGCCAACACTCAACAATCGCCCAGCCGTAGCCTTTCTATCGAAGTGAAGACCACTTACGATGATCAGTCGCAGTAGTGCAACCCCGCCATTTTCTACATGTAGAGGAGAACCTGTCAGATTTACTTGTCAACCGAACACTGGACTCCTAAGGAATGGACCGTCTTAGCGGAACTTTCAGGCCATTTGGGCCAATATAATAAGGCTGGGCCGGCGCCACTCGACCACTTACGCCACTCCCAGTTCAGATGAAATCTATGACTCTGAAACGTAAAGGTTGTCCCCCCTTTCCCCAAGTAGAAACTTGTTGATACGGCTCCACCAAGAAGTCGTATCTAGTTGGAAAGGAAAACTCACCGATATTTCCCAGGCGGTGCCTGTTAATGGATTAACTTATTCTAAGAATTTTACTTCCCGAGTGTTGGGTAAGTAATCAAAAACTCTTTTATCAAAACAGCAACCTTGTTGCGAATATAAAACACACCACAGAGCCGGATCCCTCAGGTTTTGAGCGAGTTTTTAAATCCCCTGCGAAAGGAGGATCTTAAATATAAAAATGAGTTTTGGGATCCGCCCTAACCTTTAAAGATCATTTTGAAGACTCGAAAACATTTTTAAGAATGTTTGGAGTAATGCTGATTTAATAAAATAAATCAGTCCCAATATATTAGAAAATATCTGAATATTATTATTTAAATAATATTCCCATAAAGAATAATCTTTATAAAAATAATTGAAGTAGAAGTTTTAAAACTCAAACTTGAAATGAATAATAAATAACCAAAGATATACTTATACGAAAGTACGATCTTTATTTAAATAATCGAAAATAAGTTTGATTATCGAAACATTATTCTTTAATAAAATAAAGAATATTATTTAATAAAATAAGCGGAGTCATAAGTCCTCGAATGAATATTCAAAACAATATTCATTAAATAAAATAAGCGGAGTCATAAGTCCTCGAATGAATATTCAAAATAATATTCATTAAGTTAAATAAAGTTATCGAATAAACCTTATTCGAATAATAGTTTTGAAAACTATTTATATGTATATAAATATATATATATATAATATACTCGGGAACATCGTCTCCCGGTTTAGAAAATATGTTCACCTTCCGGTCCCCTATACTAAGGGTATACGCAACTACTGCTTATCTCTAGCATAGGTATTATGTAACTTATAAGCAATTGAATCAACAATTAGATATCAAGATTATGAAACAGACATGCATATATACCATATCAGCATGCTCCAATATATCGCAAAATTTGCTAATAATAATCATGCACTTATCACAAGATAATGCATATACATATATACATCACAACAACAGTATAACGGGTAGAAAACTAGCCTGAGTGCTCCGGGGTAGACTTAAGCTTAGAGTGGGTCCGGTAACCTATGAACAACAACATAAGCCGGAATTAAACCACGGTCGCTTAAGAAACTAGACTTTAACCAATTGAACCCTAACGTTTGCTTATGGTCATTTCTACGCTTAACAAATCACATAAGTCGTTCGAGTACCCACGGCTCCACCATTTTTAATAAATTAACCGTTACGAATTTTAAGGCGACGCTTTCGCGAATACCCTACCAACTGTGTAGTCCACTTTACATAATTGTTTCATACTCCAATTATTCATTTAAGGGCCTTAACCAAGGTTTCAAAGTAAGGCGAGGGGTAATGGTTCGTTCGCGAAACGCCGTTACTTAAAACGGTCGTTTCTCCTAAACCGTACATCGGATTCAAGCGAACCACATATCAAAACGAAGCTCGTAACATGAACTATCTAAACATGGAAAATGTTAGAATCTTTCAGTGAGTTCACGGGTCCTAAAGTTAAGAACAGAATAGTTAAGGAAAATCGGGCATTATGACGTTTTTGTTTACGCGATTTCTAATTAATTAACACTCTAAATTATCATCAATTCACTCACAACCACCAATACAACAATATTCAACCATCATACTACAAACTCAGTCCCCAACTCCAAGTTTTCCCAATTTATCCAACCAATCAAAGACCCAATATTCAAAACCAATACAAATCCACCAAAACTACTTTTAATCAAAGATCAAGCCTTAATACTAACAATGCTTCAATAAAACTTAATGGAATAATAAAATCAAAGCTAGGGTTTGAATTTGATACCTTCCTTGGTAGGTGTTAAGTTGCTAGGAAGCCTTAGGGAGCCTTAATCTAACTTCCTACAAGCTTGATCTTTCCAAAGAAATCAAGAACACAAAGTTAGGTTTTGAAGTTTCTAAAAGTCAGATTGAAAGAACTGTCAAAACGAGGGTCTTACCATGCTTATTTGGACGAGACTTGTGAACAAGAGTTGTAGGCCATCTCAATACCTTTCCAAAGAGCTATAGAAAATACTATTTGAGTGAGTATTAAAGGAGATATGGTAGTTTAAAGTTGCTGCTCTGGTTTTGGCCGAGAGCATGCTTCTTTAAAATGAAAAGTCAAGTTTGTTTTATGATTTTTTTGTTTTGTTTCTTTGTTTATGGCTTGGATAATTTTGAGGATTTACCATGGTAAAAAATGAATGGCTCACAATAAACCAACAACACACTTCTTTTTGTCATGCTTAGGTCATCATTCTTATGTCATCCAATTGCCACATGTCTCTTCCTTGTGGTTTTACGGTTCGCTTAACTTTTCTTCTCGTTCCTCGTTTGAGGGATCATATCCGGGATCTTATTACTTGGGTTCCCCTAAACCTTTCTCTATATTTTTCTGAAAACCTTTGTCATTCATAAGATAATCATTAACTAGATATAAGTTGAAAAGATGAAGTTATAAAATACTCCAATATACTTTTATCTTTTTCCGAATACTACTTGAACTACCACCGTTCAAGGTATAAATAGTTCATCCCATAGATGAAGCTACACGACAAAACTTGTATAGAATCAATCTTTGAAATATCATCAAAATGAAATAAAGTTACGAGATACTTCATTTGATGAAAATATCATTTTGAAAACTCGACCCTGCCAACACTCAAAAATCGCCCAGCCGTAGCCTTTCTATCGAAGTGAAGACCACTTACGATGATCAGTCGCAGTAGTGCAACCCCGCCATTTTCTACATGTAGAGGAGAACCTGTCGGATTTACTTGTCAACCGAACACTGGACTCCTAATGAATGGACCGTCTTAACGAAACTTCCAGGCCATTTGGGCCAATATAATAAGGCTGGGCCGGCGCCACTCGACCACTTACGCCACTCCTAGTTCAGATGAAATCCATGACTCTGAAACATAAAGCTTGTCCCCCCTTTCCCCAAGTAGAAACTTGTTGATACGGCTTCACGAAGAAGTCGTATCTAGTTGGAAAGGAAAACTCACCGATATTTCCCAGGCGGTGCCTGTTAATGGATTAATTTGTTCTAAGAATTTTACTTCCCGAGTGTTGGGTAAGTAATCAAAAACTATTTTATCAAGACAGCAACCTTGTTGCGAATATAAAACACACTACGGAGCCGGATCCCTTAGGTTTTGAGCGAGTATTTAAATCCCCTTCGAAAGGACGATCTAAAATATAAAAATGAGTTTTGGGATCCGCCCTAACCTTTAAAGATCATTTTGAAGACTCGAAAATATTTTTAAGAATGTTTGGAGTAATACTGATTTAATAAAATAAATCAGTCCCAATATATTAGAAAATATCTGAATATTATTATTTAAATAATATTCCCATAAAGAATAAACTTTATAAAAATAATTGAAGTAGAAGTTTTAAAACTCATACTTGAAATGAATAATAAATAACCAAAGATATACTTATACGAAAGTACGATCTTTATTTAAATAATCGAAAATAAGTTTGATTATCGAAACATTATTATCTAATAAAATAAAGAATATTATTTAATAAAATAAGCGGAGTCATAAGTCCTCGAATGAATATTCAAAACAATATTCATTAAATAAAATAAGCGGAGTCATAAGTCCTCGAATGAATATTCAAAATAATATTCATTAAGTGAAATAAAGTTATCGAATAAACCTTATTCGAATAATAGTTTTAAAAACTATTTATATGTATATAAATATATATATATATATAATATACTCGGGAACATCGTCTCCCGGTTTAGAAAATATGTTCACCTTTGGGTCCCCTATACTAAGGGTATACGCAACTACTACTTATCTCTAGCATAGGTATTATGCAACTTATAAGAAATTGAATCAATAATTAGATATCAAGATTACGAAACAGACATGCATATATACCATATCAGCATACTCCAATATATCGCAAAATTTGCTAATAACAATCATGCATTTATCACAAGATAATGCATATAAATATATATATCACAACAACAATATAACGGGTAGAAAACTTGCATGAGTGCTCCGGGGTAGACTTAAGCTTAGAGTGAGTCCGGTAACCTATGAACAATAACATAAGCCAGAATTAAACCACCGTCGCTTAAGAAAGTAGACTTTAACCAATTGAACCCTAACGTTTGCTTATGGTCAATTCTACGCCTAACAAATCACATAAGTCGTTCGAGTACCCTCGGCTCCACCATTTTTAATAAATTAACTGTTACGAATTTTAAGGCGATGCTTTCGCGAATACCCTACCAACTGTCTAGTCCACTTTACATAATTGTTTCATACTCCAATTAGTCATTTAAAGGCCTTAACCAAGGTTTCAAAGTAAGGCGAGGGGTAATGGTTCGTTCGCGAAACGTCGTTACTTAAAACGGTCGTTTCCCCTAAACCGTACATCGGATTTAAGCGAACCACATATCAAAATGAAGCTCGTAACATGAACTATCTAAACATGGCAAATATTAGAATCTTTCAGTGATTTCACGGGTCCTAAAGTTAAGAACAGAATAGTTAAGGAAAATCGGGCATTATGACGTTTATGTTTACGCGATTTCCAATTAATTAACACTCTAAATTCTCATCAATTCACTCACAACCACCAATACAACAATATTCAACCATCATACTACAAACTCAGTCCCCAACTCCAAGTTTTCCCAATTTATCCAACCAATCAAAGACCCAATATTTAAAACCAATACAAATCCACCAAAACTACTTTTAATCAAAGATCAAGCCTTAATACTAACAATGCTTCAATAAAACTTGATGGAATAATAAAATCAAAGCTAGGGTTTGAATTTGATACCTTCCTTGGTAGGTGTTAAGTTGCTAGGAAGCCTTAGGGAGCCTTAATCTAACCTCCTACGAGCTTGATCTTTCCAAAGAAATCAAGAACACAAAGTTAGGTTTTGAAGTTTCTAAAAGTCAAATTTAAAGAACTGTCAAAACTAGGGTCTTACCATGCTTATTTGGACGAGACTTGTGAATAAGAGTTGTAGGCCATCTCAATACCTTTACAAAGAGCTATAGAACATACTATTTGAGTGAGTATTGAAGGAGATATGGTAGTTTGACGTTGCTGTACTGGTTTTGGCCGAGAGCTTGCTTCTTTAAAATGAAAAGTCAAGTTTGTGTTATGATTTTTTTGTTTTGTTTCTTTGTTTATGGCTTGGCTAATTTTGAGGATTTACCATGATAAAAAATGAATGGCTCACAATCAACCAACAATACACTTCTTTTTGTCATGCTTAGGTCATCATTCTTATGTCATCCAATTGCCACATGTCTCTTCCTTGTGGTTTTACGGTTCGCTTAACTTTTCTTCTCATTCGTCGTTTGAGGGATCATATCCGGGATCTTATTACTTGGGTTCCCCTAAACCTTTCTCAATATTTTATATTCCTTTTTATGATCCTCTCTTAAAATCCTTGAATTTAAATCATTTTTATCCTGTCACCTTATACTCAATTCTTTCGGTATCTGGTGGATTTTCGGGAAAAAATCAAAGTATTCGAATTTGGATTCTGACGATCTTTACATACACTTATAAACCATATAGAGTGCTAATAAGATCTCACAATAAAAATAGAAGAACTCCTACATAGTGTGGCATGAAAAATTTTCTTATTTAGCATAATCAACAAAGACACTATTCATAAGGGTTACAAAAAGTTCAAAATTTTGAGGTTATTGCATATCGTATATTTGAGGTTCGTATTTGGGTATACAACAATCAATGGTCTAGAAAGAATCAGGTTTACGGCTCAAGATCAATAACTGGAATCAAGGTTTAGGGTTCAGTGCTTCAAAGCACTTGCAATGTAAAACAACAATATCAATCAATACAATATCTCGAGAAAGTTCAGAACACTTGCCTTGTACTAGCTTACTACACTGCACTCGCTTCCAATCACAACCGTCTTACTCCTCAACTACCTGTTTCCCTTTCCTACGTCTTGCCTCTTCTACTCACATATCATAAGCATCTATCAATATTTAACTCATACGATTCTATTCAACACATACTTCTATTTACCCTTCGTTTCACCAAAATCCGATTAATGGATTGAAAGTTACGCAATAAACAAGTAAATATCAAATATACTGACCGACAGTCAATCAACAAGTCACATATAACACATAACACGTTACATAATCACTGATATATCATTTATAAAGAAGTCTCGGATCATAAATAGGCTTTCGGATATTTAAAATGATTTTTAAAACATTTTTCGGAACTAAACCGGGTCGTTGGATCAATTTTTGAATAATAAATAGGGTTCGGTTGGCCAATTCTGGCTTTGAAACAATTTTATAATAATTATTGAGCCATGGAAACAATTTTAAAATAATATTTTAAAGCTCGAAACTATTTTTCGGAATTTTTAAATCATTTTTAAATAATTAAATCCAATTAAATAATTAATTAAAATCAATTAATAATTAATTAAATCAATTAATTAATTAATTTCTGAATTAATCGACCAATTAATCAATTAAAAATTAACTGAAATTAATTACCTAACTAATTCAGATTTATTTTTGAATTAAAAATAATTTGTAGAATTAAAATAATAATTTTTGGAATTTTCAGAAATTAAAATCGAATTTTTATAATAAAAATAAATAGGAAATATGATTTTTGAATAATTTTAAAACAGGAATCCTATTTTTGAAAACTCTGGAAAGTTCAGGGACTGAACTTCATCGTTTTCAAAAGATGAGGTACTAAACTGAAATTTTGACAGGGGTCGCCGGAAAAACTTCGGGGATGGCCGGAGAATGCGTTCCCGGCTTTCTCACCCCACCACAAGCTCCAGATATGATCTTCAGGCAACCAGGAATTGATTCATGCAATCAAAACATAACAATCATCCATGTTCTGGCCAGAAAATGGCCAAGAACATCGCCGGTTTCCGGCGAATATCGGGGATTTTCAAAACACAACTCCCTTCGATTCAAGCATCCTCTGTTAACGAGCTATATACCAATCGATTGCAAATTTCATAAGGAACATAATCCACTATAAATCAACAGCTAATAACCCCTAAATCAAAAACCCCCCAAATTTCAATTGAAAACATTCATACGGGTTATAAACCCTAATTTCAAAATTCGAAAATCAAACTCAATTTTGAACATGTTATTGAACTCCAAATTAGACGTATGACATATGAAAATCATCAGGAAAACAAGCTCTACAACATGCAAGCATCAAATCATACAAACAATCATCCGAACAAAAATTCATATTTTTAATAAAATTAATTCGAAAATAAATAATTTTTCAAAAAATAAACCTTGATTTCTGCAGTGATTTGGAACACAGAATCTGATAGAACACCTCAAGACCTTTGGATTGAGTACTCGAGCTTCGAAAACAGAGATCAATAACACCTTCGTTTTGCTGTTTGATTCTTGGAAGATTATATGAATATAGGGTTTTTCTCTGGAAAATTATATAATTAACTGTCTGCAAATGATTTTGATACGAAATAAAATACGGGGAAAGGCTATTTATAATTACGGAAAATTAGTATCTCGTTGGATCATTCCGGATATAAAACGGTACATTTATTTGTAAAAACTGATCCAAACGGTATCGGTTTTCGGGATAATTATCCAAATCAGTACAATTTGCACCGCGGTCTTGGTCTCAGCACCTGGTTACACGTACTACGAGGTGATAATTGGGATAGTTTAATAAAAAGCTCCCGTTTATTGAAAATACGAGTTTTATTGATTTATCGAAATGAATATTGTATCGAAAATGTTGCGCCGGGACCCGCACAGGAAAAACTGTACGCCGGATCGAAAAAGTCGAAACATGGAATATGCTCGGAATATTACAATTAGGTTAGGAAGGAGTTCTCAGAAGAGTTTCGGGTTCCAAAAACGTAACAACGGATGACATCGGTTGGTTCTCGTTTTTATAAAATAGATTTTAAATACCCGGAAAAAGATTTATAAATTTCATCTGATCCTTATAAATTCATAAATCAACATAAAAATAATTAGGGAGCTATGACAATTATCTATATTTTATTTTGGACATATAAAAATTAAAATACTCAATTAATAATATTTTTAAACATACAAACGCATTTAACACTTAACAATTAGTTCATAGAATAGATACTGAACACATATATTAAGCAAAAATAATTACACGATATATCCCGGATATTACATCCTTCCCCCCTTAAAAGGATTCTGTCCTCAGAATCTCTTAAGAAAACAAATGAGGGTACTTTTCTCTCATATCACTTTCCAATTCCCAGGTTGTCTCTTCAACCTTTGGGTTTTTCCATAACACTCTTACTAACTTTACCACTTTATTTCTCAATACCTTCTCTCTTTTCTCTAAAATCTCTATCGGACTCTCTACATATGACAAATCTGCCTGAAGCTCTATTGGCTCATATTCTATTACATGCCTAGAGTCTGGATTATATTTCTTAAGCATTGATACGTGAAAAACATTGTAAATGTGCTCCATGTGCGGAGGTAACGCCAATTCGTAAGCTACTTTGCCAACACGCTTTAGAATCTCGAAAGGTCCAACATATCTAGGACTCAGCTTTCCTTTCTTTCCAAACCTCGTTAGTCCTTTCCACGGTGATATTTTCAGTAATACCAAGTTTACTTCTTCAAATTCCATGTCTTTCCTTGACTGGTCTGCATATTTCCTTTGACGGTCTTGTGCTGCTATCAATCTTTTCTGGATTACTTCAATAACTTCCTTTTTCTGCTATACCAATTCAGGTCCAAGTATTTTACGTTTTCTTACCTCGTCCCAATATACTAGAGATCTACATTTGCATCCATAAAGGGCTTCATAAGGTGGCATCCCAATACTGGCGTGATAACTATTGTTATAAGCAAACTCTACGAGAGGTAAATGCCCGTCCCAACTTCCTTTGAAATCAATAGTACAAACACATAACATGTCCTCAATTGTCTGGATCGTTCTTTCACTTTGGTCGTCCGTCTGTGGGTGGTAAGCTGTACTCATATTCAATCTTGTTCCCAAAAATTCTTGAAAACTTTTCCAAAATCTTGAATTAAATCTTGGATCTCGATCAGATACGATAGACACAGGAACTCCATGACGAACTACAATTTCCTTCAGGTTCATATGGACCAACTTGTCGAGTGAAATTCTTTCATTTATAGGAAGAAAATGAGCTGACTCGGTAAGTCTATCCACTATAACCCAAATGGCATCATGATTAGCCCTTATCCTTGGTAATCCAACTATGAAATCCATGGCAATATGTTCCCACTTCCATTCTGGAATTTCCAATGGTGGTAGCAATCCACTTGGCCTTTGATGTTCGGCTTCAACTCTCTGACATGTATAACATCTGCTAACCCATTCCGCAATTTCCCTCTTCATATCTGGCCACCAATAGTTTTTCTTTAAATCTCTGTACATTTTGGTACTTCCTGGATGGATTGAATACCTTGAATTATGTGCTTCCTGTAAAATTTCATTCTTTAGCTCCGTCACTGGTGGTATCCAAATTCTTGAAGAAAACCTAAGAATACCTTGATCATCCTTCTGCGTGCACAATTCCTCACCTACCAAACGATTTATATCTTGATCCATTACATCTTCCTGACACTTCTTTATTTTCTCTAGCAACTCCGGCTGAAAAGTTATACTGTACACTTTTGCTTCATTAGGCCTGCAAACTTTAATCTCCAATTCCAGTTTCTGAAATTCCTTATATATCTCTTCAGGTACTGATAACACATTCAACTTTTTCTTCCGACTTAACGCGTCTGCTACAACGTTCGCTTTACCGGGATGATAATTAATCGAGCAGTCGTAATCCTTGATCAATTCTAACCATCTCCTTTGCCTCATATTAAGCTCCTTCTGAGTGAATATGTACTTTAAGCTTTTGTGATCCGGGTAAATCTCACACTTTTCTCCATACAAATAATGTCTCCAAATCTTTAAAGCAAAAACTATGGCTGCTAGCTCTAAATCATGAGTAGGATATTTCTGTTCGTGTGGTTTCAATTGCCTTGACGCATACGCAATCACCTTATCGTGCTGCATTAGAACGCATCCTAGTCCTCTGTGAGAAGCATCGCTATAAATTACGAAATTCCCTTGATCGTCTGGAAGTGACAAAACAGGTGTTGTGATTAATCGTTGCTTCAATTTCTGAAAACTTTCTTCGCACTTTTCGTTCCATATAAACTTTTCATTCTTCCGTGTAAGCTTTGTCAATGGTATTGCAATCCTTGAAAAATTTTGAACGAATCGACGATAATATCATGCTAATCCCAAGAAACTTCTTACCTCGGTGGGTGTTCTCGGTCTTTCCCAATTTGTAATTGCCTCGATCTTTGCTGGGTCCACTTTGATCCCTTCGTTACTAACTATGTGTCCTAAGAACTGAACCTCCTGTAACCAAAACTCACACTTCGAGAATTTAGCATATAATTTCTTTTTCCTTAAAATCTCCAAAGCTGTTCTCAAATGTTCCGCATGATCCTCTTCCGTTGCTGAATAAATTAAAATATCGTCTATAAACACAATAACGAACTTGTCCAGATACTCCTTGAAAAATCTATTCATCAGGTCCATAAACGCTGCCGGGGCATTGTTCAATCCAAAAGACCACTAAAAATTCGTAATGTCCATACCTTGTTCTGAAAGTTGTCTTCGGTATATCTTCTGGCTTAATCTTCAGTTGATGATATCCCGATCTTAAATCAATCTTGGAGAAGTACTTGGCTCCCTTCAATTGATCAAACAAATCATCAATTCTGGGTAACTGATACTTGTTCTTGATTGTAAGCTTGTTGAGCTCCCTATAGTCGATACACAGTCTCATGCTTCCATCTTTCTTCTTGACAAATAATACCGGGGCTCCCCACAGGGATACACTAGGTCTGATTACTCCTTTCTCTAATAATTCTTGTAATTGCTTCGCTAGCTCTTTCATTTCAACGGGCGCTATTTTGTACGGGGCCTTGGATACTGGTTCTGTTCCAGGTGCTAAATCGATTGCAAACTCAATTTCTCTATCTGGAGGAAGTCCTGGTAACTCGTCAGGAAACACGTCTGGAAATTCATTCACTACTGGAATATCTTCAACTTTCGCTGGCTCCTGACTTCTGTCAATCACATATGCCACGAAATGTTCGCATCCTTGCCGTAGTAACTTCTTAGCTTGAATCATTGTTAAGAACTTCTTTACTTATTTCTGACCCTTGAACGTTACTATTCTTTCGTCTGGCGTTTTTACCATTACCTTCTTATTTCGACAATCTATCTGGGCATCGTGCTTAGATAACCAATCCATTCCTAAGATAACATCAAATTCTCCTAACTTAAATGGTATCAAATCTACATAAAACTTACTACCAGAAATCTCAATCTCACAATTCCCACAAACTTGATTAACAGATATTCATTCTTGATTTGCCAATTCCACGGTCATTATTTCATTTAAATATTCAACTGGGCAATTTAACTTACTAACAAAATCTTGTGAAACAAACGATCGAGTTGCTCCTGAATCTATTAACACTTTGGCACATAAAGAATTCACATTAAGCGTACCTGCCACGACATCCGTATCCTGGATAGCATCCTTCACAGACATGTCAAAAACTCTAGCCCTAGGAGTCTCATTTACTGCTGGGGTAGATCCCATAATCTTCAATGCATTACTGACTGGGGCTGGTGTCTTGCGATCCCTGGCTATATGTCCGGGATTTCCATATTTAAAGCACGTAAATCCAATTGCTGGAACCTTCACTGCTGGATTCTGGATAGACTGATCCTTATTTGTTGGCTCTCTTGTTGGCTGATTTCGGCACTCCCTTAAATAGTGCCCTTTCTGATTGCACTTGAAACAAACTACATTCAACTTATTACAAACTCCCCCATGCTTCTTCCCACATACTTGACAATCTGGAAAACTTAATCTCAACTGATTTGGCTGATTCGCATTAACTGGACGGTTGCCCTGGCTTCCGTCACTTGCATTTTGTCTCCTAAAATTAAAATTCCTCCCTGATTGAAACTTGCCCTTCTTAAAATTTGGAAATTTTCCTGGTTGTGACTGACCTTCACTCCCTTCAAATTTCCTTTTCTTGCTTTCTTTCTCCTTCTGTGACATCTCACTCTCTGTCTCTGCGATCATAGCCTTCTGTACAACTCCTGCATAGGTATCCAATTCAAAAATGGCTACTTTCCCTCTGATCCATGGCTTCAAACCTTGTTGGAATCTTTTAGCCTTCTTCCTGTCAGTATCCACATACGACGGCACGTACCTTGACAATTCCTCAAATTTGCTCTCATAATCTGTCACACACATATTTCCTTGCTTTAGTTCTAAAAACTTCAACTTCATCTGATCCTGGACAAACTGAGGGAAATACTTTTCTAAAAATAATTCCTTAAACCTTTCCCAAGTAATAATATATGTACCTTCCAACGTCTTCACCATCTCCCACCAATAGGTGGCCTCATTCTTCAAATAGTAACTTGCAAACTCAACCTTCTGTTCTTCCTTTACTTTCACTAAGGCAAATGCCTTCTCTATCTCCTTTAACCAAACATTTGCTTCAATCGGCTCTAAGGAACCCTTGAATTCTGGTGGGTTTACTGCCTGAAAAGTTTTGAAAGCTACCTGGGGATTGGTCTGTCTTTGTTGTTGTTGTGCCAGGTGAACTGTTTATTGGGCCAAGATTTGAAGAATCTGGGTTATTGCTGGGTCTATGGGTCCTGGGTTTGCATTCTGATTTGTATCATCTTGGTTGTTATTATTGTTGTTGTTGGGTTCTTCATTCTAGGTGTTGGTGCGGGTATTTCTTCTGGGAGGCATTTTCTGTAAAGAATCAAACAACTTATTTAGCTTTTAAACCAAATTCTTTGCAGAAAAGAAAATTTTTGTAAAACAGAAATATTTCTTTTTGAAAACAGTTATAACTAAGTAAATTGCATGCTTCTTTACAGAATATAAACAGTTATGGAAAATAGGGTACATGGTATCACAGGGGTATAACTGGTGCAATAAATAAGGTAAAGTAAAACAGGTGCAGTAATATGAATGACAATACTGGAAAGGAAAGGTGTTGATATATATAGATCAAAATTTTTGGGTAGTACAAGCGTAAAGACGCTTCGAAAGTAAAAGCAAAAAGGGTACAACAGCCTACTCACTAGTCAGCATAGCTAGTCTATAAATACAACTCAAAAGTCTACTAATACATACTACACACTACTGTACATACTACACAACCATAACAACACTGCTCAGCATCTCCATCTCCGGATCTCTGACTCAACTCCAAGGAAACTCTGGTCCTGCCAGCCTCTCAAAGTCCTCCATCACCTCAGTAGCCCAGCCCATCAGTGCATCAAGGCCTCTGCCAGGTAGTGTAGCTTCATGTAGCCTAGCCTCAAGAACCCTCTGTGTCACATGAATCTCCTCTCGAAGCTCCCTCACACCACGATCAACGTCAGTAGTCCTAATAATATGTTGTAGCTCTCTGATCTGGGCCAACAAGGAATCACGCTCCAATAGAAGAGCCTCATACCGGTAGTAAGGAACTGGGGGCAATGTAGACTGGAATGGGGCACTCACAACTGAATGCCCAGTGGAATCTGAATCAGCCGGTGGGGGTCCTCTAATAGGTGGCCTCATGCCTGGGGGTGGAATAGCCTGCAATGGTACGGGCTGCAACACAGGTGGAGGTAGTATAGCCAACACTGGTGGAACAACAAGACGTGGATCCGAAGACGGTACTCCAACTGAAGGCTCTGAGTGATCAGCTGATACGGGGATAAAAGAGTCGGCCATCGCTGCTATCTGAAATCATATCGCAATATAAGAATCTCGAACTACGACGCTAATCATACTAATACATGTTATACCAAAGTACTCAACCTCTCGACGTTCTATCTTTCTATTCCTTACTTCTAATCCTAACCCTCTACCCATTCCCGTTAACCTAGGCTTGTGTCAGTGACTTATAACCTGTAGCTCTGATACCAAACCTGTGGCGCCCTCTAAACCCGGGTCAGAAGTTTGGGGTCCACCCACACACACCTTATTAATAACCTGCTTATACCAATGATAAAAATAATAATAATATACAGTGACCCTACTTACTAACTACCACGGACCGCAACAGGTTAAAGTATGCATACAAGCCAAACACATCTACTTATATTACAAACGTTCAAATCCCAACTATTCCAAACTCAGAACTGAGTATTAAACATTATTACAAACTTTTACAAACTTAAATTATTCCAAAAGAAGCCTACTAGCTTAGCTCGATCAACCTGAACCCCTTGCTCTCGCGCTGGACTGGGGATCTTCGGTACCAACCGGTTCCTTCTTAACTGGAAAAGAACATAAACAACATCGCAAAAATGAGCTAACTAGCTCAGCAAGTCACAATGACAAAACTGAGAATAATGATCATCAGGTAAATATGGTTATGATATCAAGTGAACAATGGATTATGATTTAGAATTGGATATTATATTTTCATTTTAAAAACCAAGGTTAGGTTGCTGATCAGTCACACACTAACCCCGAGCAAAGCACACAGCACTGCTCTAACTATTGGATCCAAGGCACACATTGGCCTAACTTGACCATTATATGGTCTGACCACGAATCTGGTCCACAATTTTAAAAAAAACAATTCAATTCTACCATAATAACAGAATACACAGTAATAAACAATAAACAGGATCATTAACAACATTGGACGTTCAATAATAAAAATGGTTTCTATCTATATAAAGATCAATACGGCATTTCCAAAGCCTGGCTGTTAGGTAATGAAAGAATTGGATAACAAAGGAATCAACATTTCAGGGTTCTAAGGATTTGGTCTTTCAAAGCATAAGATACAATGGTTTGAATGTGTAGGCAATCTGGCTCAGTGTTTAATATTTAGTTTGTATATATTTGTGGAGTAGTATCGTATATTTGAGGTTCGTATTTGGGTATACAACAATCAAGGGTCTAGAAAGAATCAGGTTTACGGATCAAGATCAATAACTGGAATCAAGGTTTAGGGTTCAGTGCTTCAAAGCACTCGCAATGTAAAATAACAATATCAATCAATACAATATCTCGAGAAAGTTCAGAACACTTGCCTCGTACTAGCTTACTACACTGCACTCGCTTCCAATCACAACCGTCTTACTCCTCAACTACTTGTTTCTATTTCCTACGTCTTGCCTCTTCTGCTCACATTTCATAAGCATCTATCAATATTTAACTCATGTGATTCTATTTAACACATAATTCTATTTACCCTTCGTTTCACCCAAATCCGATTAATGGATTGAAAGTTACGCAATAAACAAGTAAATATCGAATATACTGACCGACAGTCAATCAACAAGTCACATATAACACATAACACATTATATAATCACTGATATATCATTTATAAAGAAGTCTCGGGTCATAAATAGGCTTTCGGATATTTAAAATGATTTTTAAAACATTTTTCGGAACTAAAACGGGTCGTACGATCAATTTCGGAATAATAAACAGGGTTCGGTTGGCCAATTTTGGCTTTGAAACAATTTTATAATAATTATCGAGCCTTGGAAACAATTTTAAAATAATATTTTAAAACTCGAAACTATTTTTCGGAATTTTTAAATCATTTTTAAATAATTAAATCCAAGTAAATAATTAATTAAAATCAATTAATAATTAATTAAATCAATTAATCAATTAATTTCCGAATTAATTGACCAATTAATCAATTAAAAATTAATTAAAATTAATTAACTAACTAATTCAGATTTATTTTGAATTAGAAATAATTTTTAGAATTAAAATAATAATTTTTGGAATTTTCAGAAATTAAAATCGAATTTTTATAATAAAAATAAATAGGAAATATGATTTTTGAATAATTTTAAAACAGGAATCCTATTTTTGAAAACTTTGGAAAGTTCAGGGACTGAACTTCATCGTTTTCAAAAGATGAGGTACTAAACTGCAATTTTGACAGGGGTCGCCGGAAAAACTTCGGGGATGGCCGGAGAATGCGTTCCCGACATCCTCACCCCACCACAAGCTCCAGATATGATCTTCAGGCAACCAGGATTTGATTCATGCAATCAAAACATAACAATCATCCATGTTCTGGCCGGAAAATGGCCAAGAACATCGCCGGTTTCCGGCGAATATCGGGAATTTTCAAAACACAACTCCCTTCGATTCAAGCATCCTTTGTTAACGAGCTATATACCAATCGATTGCAAATTTCATAAGGAACATAATCCACTATAAATCAACAGCTAATAACCCCTAAATCAAAAACCCCCAAATTTCAATTGAAAACATTCATACGGGTTATAAACCCAAATTTCAAAATTCGAAAATCAAACTCAATTTTGAACATGTTATTGAACTCCAAATTAGACGTATGACATATGAAAATCATCAGGAAAACAAGCTCTACAACATGCAAGCATCAAATCATACAAAAAATCATCCGAACAAAAATTCATATTTTTAATAAAATTCATTCAAAAATAAATAATTTTTCAGAAAATAAACCTTGATTTCTGCAGTGATTTGGAACACAGAATCTGATAGAACACCTCAAGACCTTTGGATTGAGTACTCGAGCTTTCAAAACAGAGATCAATAACACCTTCGTTTTGCTGTTTGATTCTTGGAAGACTATATGAATATAGGGGTTTTCTCTGGAAAATTATATAATTAACTGTCTTCAAATGATTTTGATATGAAATAAAATACGGGGAAAGGCTATTTATAATTACGGAAAATCAGTATCCCGTTGGATCATTCCGGATATAAAATGGTACATTTATTTGTAAAAACTGATCCAAACGGTATCGGTTTTCGGGATAATTATCCAAATCAGTACAATTTGTACTGCGGTCTTGGTCTCAGCGCCTGCTTACACGTACTACGAGGTGATAATTGGGATAGTTTAATAAAAAGCTCCCGTTTATTGAAAATACGAGTTTTATTGATTTATCGAAACGAATATTGTATCGAAAATAATGCGCCGGGACCCGCGCAGGACAAACCGTACGCCGGATCGAAAAAGTCAAAACATGGAATATGCTCGGAATATAACAATTCGGTTAGGAAGGAGTTCTCGGAAGAGTTTCGGGTTCCAAAAACGTAACAACGGATGACGTCGGTTCGTTCTCGTTTTTATAAAATAGATTTTAAATACCCGGAAAAAGATTTTATAAATTTCATATGATCCTTATAAATTCATAAATCAACATAAAAATAATTAGGAAGATATGACAATTATCTATATTTTATTTTGGACATATAAAAATTAAAATACTCAATTAATAATATTTTTAAACATCCAAACGCATTTAACACTTAACAATTTAAATTTTGGATTTTTCGTTATTTAAATCGTGTAAGTGAAAATTTTTAAAAATAAAAGATATTTGATATAATGATAGAAAAGAATATTCATTACCTATTCACAGAATAGATACTGAACACATATATTAAGCAAAAATAATTACACGATATATCCCGGATATTACAATTTCACCCTTAATAGGGATAGTATGAGTTTTGACAGTATGAATTGGAAAGGATTAAGGTAACAACAACCTTTAAGGATTAGTGGAGAAATTTTTTAGAAGTATATAGACAATGATTCTGGTATTAGTAAATGGTATCTTGATATGCCCTGTGCCTAGGGTGTACCTGATGAAGGATTTAAGGATAACCTTAGAGGTTTTACAAGGAGAAAGGTAATATTCAAAGTTCTCAAGAATAGAAATTTTGATGAAGGAAATATGGCGTAATTATAATAATGCTAGGTGGGCACGTGTTAAACCATAAGAAGTATAGATTGAACCAATGAAGGTCAGAATTGTTAAAGCAAGAAGGGCCCAAGATAAAAGATGTCCTAAGTATGATCGAGAGTCATCCATGATAATGTTTACATTTAAAGACTAAGGCAGTGACTTATGGAAAAAATGGTGATTTTTTTTATCACAAGGACTTAAGAAAAGCATTTTCACATAAGCAGTGATTTGAAATGAGGTAGAAAATTTAGTGAAGGTGGTTAAAATGACATTGATTGTAAGGAAATACTAGCAGGAAAGGCCAAAGAGGTGGCCGACACTTTAAGTGTAAGAAGACAATTATCGGCACTCGTGCCAGAGGAATACAGTGATAATGGTTAAAGCCGTGAAGATTGTATTATGGTTTGAAAGATTGACATTCCTTCTGATGATTGTGCGATACTCAACCGTGATAGTAGTTTGGTAAAGATTTAATTTATGTAATCGCCGTGAGCGGGCTATCTATCTTATAAGGTCATATCTTGAGATAAGCCAGGTCCATGTTACGAAAGGTCTAAATGAACCTTTGAGCTTCATATCTCCTAATAAAGACATATGATTCAGAATGGTATTAACCTGCTATCGTTGCTTTGATTGAAACTCTTCTGCAATTTTATCAGCTTCATGTCATGAATGTACGTCAAGATCTGGAGTATTCTTCATGAATCATGAATGTGATTATGTTAACTCCTTAAAAGATTTTGATACGGAAGATATGGACTCCGTATGATTAGATATTAAGATTCCGAGGAAAACGAATGACTACAGTATGTCAGCGATGGACCATAGTAATGAAGCAATGATTCTGCGAGTAATGAGTCGATTACAACCGTAAGAGTTGTATTAGAATGGATGTTGAGATTGAGTACCACTAATCGGGTCGTGGTGATGTATAAGTTATCATTGATAGACTAATTAATTCGATTATCTACCTATTGAATATTTATTCCTTCTTATGAATAGAGAGCCGTATTACTATACGAGGAAGGTTGCAGTGCAAGCATAGAATTCTAGTAACGATGATGTCTAGAATGAAATCCCAGATTCAATTTTCGCTGTCGAGGGAGTTTCAACGGTGATTATTTATAAGCTCGAGCGAGAGCATGGGTCCATAGGACGATGGACGGAATAGTAAATATTCAGGCATGTGAATTGCGATGTTATAATACTTGATGTTGATATATATACACATATGTTTTGTTCTCCTATGACAAACCTCTATAGTTCAGAGGTAGATTCCAAGCCAGATATTTGTGGCAGTATTTTTTTCATATACAATTATCTTCAATTCGTTCTTTTCTCTCCTTTTTCATTTTATATAAGTTGAGAAGAACAACCCTTCCAGAAGGGGAGGTATTGCCGAATGACTACCTATCTATGTGATAGAAGCCTAGTAGGATACCACATGTTGTTTAATTGCTTGTCAAGTACTAAAGGCTGGCCACCTTCTGTACTAACTATGCAATAGAACAAGTATTCATGATCATAGTGATCTCTCAATAAATTCTTTTACTTCTACACAAAGGACCAAGCTTTCGAAGATGGAGGCAGCTAGAGATGAAGTGGTACCAAGTATGGTGGTATTCGGAATGGAAACGCATTCGTGATACTAAGGTTGACGAATTTATTAAAAGGTTATAAAACTCTAGCGAGTAAAGGTATATCTAGAATAGTATTCTTTACAGAAGATAGTAACGCTTACGAACAACAAAAGAAGGAGTATTGAGAAGCAAAAGCTATAATGCTAGAAGCTATGATGAGATTCTGTGCAATAGACTTGAAAGAATTTGGAATGATCACTTAACGCGGATTGAGTTTTCTTACGACAATAGATCATATATCATTATCGAGATGTCGCCTTATGAGATCCTTGAGGGAAGACAATGTCGATCTCCCTTATGTTAGGATGAAGTTGTAGAGCGCAAGATGCTCGGACCCGCAGTAGTCCAAGGGACCAGGGATATAATAGATCTAATCAGAGGACGGCAGGTAGTAGCCCAAGATGGACATAAGAAGTATGTTGATTTGACACGAAAGGACAAAGAATAGGAAGTAGGGGACCAAGTGCTGTTATAGGTATTCCCTTGGAAAGGATGGATGAGGTTCGGAAAGAAAGGAAAGCTAAGCCCACGAATTGTTGGACCCTTGGATATATTAAGACGTATTGGAAAGTTAGCATATGATTTAGCCCTACCCCGAACATGTAGCAAGTTCATAACGTGTTCCACGTATCAATGTTAAGGAAGTGTAATCCGGATGCCAGACAAATAGGGGCATATGAGCGCATAGACATGCAACCAGGAAAGGTTATAGATCGAAAAGGGACAAGTGCTTAGGAGAAGGGTTACCAAACTAGTCAAAGTTTGGTAGGGAAAATTTACTGGATAGTTAGAAAGTGCATTGCTAAGAGAGTATCCCTATTCATTTTCTATCTGATTCTGGGACGGAATCCTTTTAAGGAGGGGAGACTGTAATAACCCCAAAAATTTTGGACTTTTTATAACCCTTAAGAATAGTGATTTTGCTAATTTTGCTTATTATGCTGAATAAGAAAACTTTTCATGTCACACTATGTAGGGGTTCTTTTATTGATATTCCGAGATCTTATTAGTACTCTATATGGTATATAAGTGTATGTAAAGATCGTCAGAATCCAAATTCGAACACTTTGATTTTTTCCCGAAAACCCACCAGATACAGAAAGAATTGAGTATAAGGTAACATGATTAAAAGGATTTAAATTCAAGGACTATAAGAGAGGATCATAAAAGAAATATAAAATATTGAGAAAAGTTTAGGGGAACCCAAGTAATAAGATCCCGGGTATGATCCTCCAAACGATAAACGAGAATGAAAGTTAAGCGAACCGTATAACAGATAAGCGGTCATTAGCCAAGTAATTAGGGGTTAATTAAAGAGGTTAGTGGATGTTGATGTCATCACACCACAAGGAGAAGACATGTGGCAATTGGATGACATAAGAAAGATGACATAAGCATGACAAAAAGAAGTGTGTTGTTGGTTGATTCTTGGCCATGCAAAAGTTACCATGGTAAATCCTAAAAATTAGCCAAGCCATAAAAAGAAACAAAACAAATATCATAACACAAACTTGGAGTTGACTTTCCCTTTCAAGAACATCAAGCTCTCGGCTCTTCATCTTTTCAAAGAGGAGAAAATCCAAAACCAAGATCCAAGCCTTGTTAAATTGTGAGGTAATTATCCAAGGTTCCTTATACTTAGATATAGCTATCTTATGAATCTAAGCTTCCATTTCCTTCACAATCTCTTTCAATAAATCATTGAAGAAGAGAGTGAATAGTGTTTTCAAGAACTTGAAACTTTTGATCTTGTGTTTTTGTTTAGATAGCTTTGGTAAGGATTTTCAAAGGTTATTTCAAGCTCCTTAGTTACTTCTACTCACCAAGGAAGGTATAATCTCTTACCCTAGCCTTATTATTGAATATTATAGCTTGTTATGATTGGTGTAGTCCATGGAAAGTATGATTCTTGTATATTTAGAGTTTGGTTGGATTTGTAATGAGTTTGAGTTGTAAATCTAGGATTATTGGTTAATGAACTTAAGTATAGCTTTTAGTTCATGTTTGGGGGTAGTATAAATTGGAAAATCTTGAGATGTTGGGATTGTTGTAGTGAAGTATGGATGGAGTTTAGTTGTAATGTTGATTGTGGGTTGATTTGTGGATTGATTGGAGTAGTTTAAAATTTGGTAATCGCGTAAACATAGCCGTCGTAATGCCTGATTTACCTTAGACTGTTTTTGTTCTTAACTTCAGGATCCTTGAACTCACTGTTATATTCTGACCATTGCCAATTTTAGATATTTCATGTTACGAGCTTCGTTTTGATATGTGGTTCACTTGAATCCGATGTACGGTTTAGGAGAAACGACCGTTTTAAGTAACGGCGTTTCACGAACGAACCATTACCCCTCGCCTTACTTTGAAATCTTAGTTAAGGCCCTTAAATGACTAACTGGAGTATAAAACAATTATGTAAAGTGGATTAGGCAGTTGGTAGAGTACTCGCAAAAGAATTGCCTTAAAATTCTTAATGGTTAATTTTTTAAAAATGGTGGAGCCAAGGGTACTCGAGCAACTTAAGTGAATCGTTAAGCGTATAAGCGACCATAAGAGAACGTTAGAGTCTAATTGGTTAAAGTCTAGTTTCTTAAGCAACTTTGGTTAATTCCAACTTATATATTGTTTATAGGTTACCAGACTCGCCCCAGGCCTTTTACTACCCCCAGTCGCTCAGGCAAGTTTTCTACCCGTTATACTGTTGTTGTGATGTATATATGTATATGCATTATCTTGCGATAAGTGCATGATTGTTATTAGCAAATTTTGCGATATATAGGAGCATGCTGATATGGTATATATGCATGCCTGTTTCGTAATCTTGATATCTAATTGTTGATTCAAATGCTTATAAGTTGCATAATACATATGTTATAGATAAGCAGTAGTTGCGTATACCCTTAGTATAGGGGACCCAAAGGTGAATATTTTCTAAAACCGGAAGTCGATGTTCCCGAGTATATTATATATATATATAGATATAGTTTTCAAAACTATTAATCGAATAAGGTTTATTCGATAACTTTATTTTAATTAATGAATATTATTTTGAATATCCATTCAAGGACTTTTGACTCCGTTTATTTTATTTAATGAATATTATTTTGAATATTCATCTGAGGACTTATGACTCCGCTTATTTATTAAATAATAATCTTTATTTTATTAAAGAATAATGTTTCGATAATCAAACTCATTTTCGATTATTCAAATAAAGATCGTACTTTCGTATAAGTATATCTTTGGTTATTTATTATTCATTTCAAGTATGAGTTTTAAAACTTCTACTTCAATTATTTTTATAGAGATTATCCTTTATGGGAATATTATTTAAATAATAATATTCAGATATTCTCCAACATATCGGGACTGATTTATTTTATTAAATCAGCATTACTCCAAACATTCTTAAAAATATTTTCAAGTCTTCAAAATGATTTTAAAAGTTAGAGCGGATCCCAAAACTCATTTTCAAATTTAAGATCTTCCTTTCGAAGGGAATTTAAATACTCGCTTAAAAACCTGAGGGATCCGGCTCTGTGGTGTATTTTATATTCGCAACGAGGTTGCTGTTTTGAGAAAACATTTTGATTACTTGCCCAACGTTCGGGAAGTAAGTCCATCTATTTGAGTCGGCATAAGCAACATGGGCTCAGTGGGCGTCCATGAAAGTGTAAATGGCTCAGTGGGAGTCCATCAATGCGTAAGTGGCTGAGTGGCAGCCCAACATAGGTCCTAATATGGCCAGGGTGATGACCAGTGGGGAATTCGTCCATCTACTATTAGAAAAGGTTACTTATTGATATCTTTGCCTGATCAGCAAGATATCAGGTTTATGCCAAATTTCTTTTCTTCCAAATTCATTGGATATTGCAACTCTGTTCATACTTTTCATGACAGAGGTTTTCAGGGAATTTATGAGATATATATATAGGTGTATATATATATCGGAACTTAAATGAAGTATCTCGTAACTTCATTTCTTTTGAATGATATTTCAAAGATTGAATCTATCCAAATTTTATCTTTAGTCTCATCTATGTGATGAACTTTTGAAACGGATTATAGCTTGAACGGTGGTAGTTCGAGTAGTATTCGGAAAAGATATAAGTATATTGGAGTATCTTGTAACTTCATCTTTTCAACTTATATCTAGTAAATGATTATCTAATGCATGACAAAGATTTTCAGAAAAACGTTGAGACAAGGTTGGATATATGAGATCACATTGAAACGATATTTTTATACAGTTATAAACTGGAACTCTGTGTATATTATGCATGGAAGAGGACTTCCAAGATTTTGAAAAGTATATGTACATATATACTGAATATTTTGCGACTTGGTCGCGTTAAGATATCAAACTTGGTTCATTTCTTCTTGACCAAGACTTTCATGAGTACTATGAGAATGCTCATATATTGTTAATTATTATACATATTAGTTCGGTGGGCTTGTTGCTCACCCTTGCTTTCTGCTTTCATCACACAACAACAGATAGAAAAGATGAACAGGACCAAGCTCCCAATTCGCAAGCGGTTAGAAAATGTTCCGCAGTTTTCTGGAGGCGTTGATTCTGCAGTAGCTGAGGTAGGAATTACCAATAGGCTAGGCTTTCAACTTTTGATGCTCCAGACTTATGTATCTATATGAATTGTAATAATGGCAAGGAAATGTAAATTTATTCAGAAACCCTTTCGAGGTATAACGACTTTTAATTGTGGAATAAACTGACTTGTGTTATTTTTGGTATTCATCTCTGAGACTATAACTTGTGGTGTGTGTGTGTATATTGTGGGGTCACAGTACGCAGTAGTTGATTGTTTATTAAAATTAAGTGTTATTAAGGGAAATGGAACTCGTGACAACCCGGATCCCCGACCCCGGATTTGGGTGTGTTACATTCAGCCTCTAAAAGGAGAATTGCTAAAATTCTCAGGAATGGAAAAAAAATTTGTGTGGTAGCTGGACATCCTCAATTTGCCCAAGCAAAGAGAGAAGAAAAGGCTATATTGAAGCAGGAAAAGAAGCAAGCTGCTCTAGATGCTAAAAAGGCTAAACAAAAGAAAGAGCAAATTGCTATCTTGGCCAAGCTACATGCTGTAAATTCATCACAACAAATTCTTTCTCAGCCATCTGAAGTTATTGAATAAAAGAAGCAAGTTGAACAACAGAAGAAATCTCCAAGAATCAAGGAATTGGCTAAAAGAACTAAAAGGAAACTGGACATTGTTGATAAGGAATTGGAGAATCAGTTTCCCAAGGAATCCACTCCGACTACAACTCAAGCATCAAAACCCTAAGTGGTATTTGAAGATATCAAAGTGGTGGATCCTTACAGGAATATTTATGGTGAACCTATTGTGCCTAAGGATGAACCAATAGAATGGGAGAACATACCAATTCCTGACTTCTATTTTGCCAATCCTTAACAAGCCAAAGAGAACAAAGTCAAGAGCAGTTAAGAAAGTGAAGCTGTCACCTCTCAAATCCAAATCAGTAGTCAAAGCTCAATCTAAAGTCAATAAGGGAGATTAAATGTACTTGTGTGACATCAAAGAATTTTCTGATCTAAACCTCTATCTAGATGAACTAGATGAAGTGAGAGGAATTGATGCATACAGAAACCTACCTGAAAGGTTAGTGTTCAAGTACAAAGGAGGAAAGGAGATTCAGTGGCCATTTCACAGGATCCTTCAAGAAAGCCAAGCTGTACTGATTAAAGTTTATTCATCCTTCAAGAAGAACTTTGGGTTCAATATTATTGCAAGAAGATTGGTACTGAAGAAGATTGAAGAACTAAGGAGTGTTAGAGATAAAGATGCACTCCCAAAGACTCTAATTATCCCTTACACAGGGAGAAGAGTGCATCTAAGGCCCTACTGGCTGATGGAGTTCATGGATGACAAAGGAGTGAGAAGATTTTTCAAATTAGAAGACCAATTGAGCATCTCCAGCAATGAGACTCTTTTGGAAATGCAAGGAAAGTTAAATCTCTCAGAATCTGATGAACTGGAATTCCACAAGCAGCTCCAAAATCAGATTGAGGAAAATAACAGAAAGCTTGGAAAGAGATCCAGACCCTTAAGGAACTAGATAAATCTGCTCAGGCTAGAGAAGCATCTTGAAAATGACTGTGAGCAAAAATTTGTACATTTTGTTAATTGAAGCACTTTTCAGTATTATCTACTGTCTTTTAAAAGTTGTATTTTTAAGGTGTTTTGTTATCATCAAGTGTCTCTTAATTTATGGCTACAATTCCAGTAGACATAAATTGGGGGAGATTGTTGTGTATATGTTGTGTACTTGATGATTTCATGAACAAAACACCTTGGTAGATTTTACTTAGTGAAATTATGTAGCACTCGACGGATAAGGTTTAAAGTCCCGACGGATGACTCAATATAGTCCCGACGGATGATGATTTATTATCCATCGAGTGAGTAGCTTATGTAACAATAAGTCTGTAGCACATTTCTGCATACACATTGTTTAGAATCTGTAGTAGTATTTGAGTCATGATTGACTTTAATTAGATATGCAGAATAGGTTAATTAATTGTACATAGATGATGTCTTATAATTCTGCATAAGTGAAATGAAGTCAAGTGCCTGATTTTTACCCAACGGATAAACAACAATGAATTCGACGGATGATCAACATCCCGACGGATGATCAATAACTCGACGGATGATCATGGACCCGACGGATAAAAAATTCAAATATCTGTTGATAGTGACAACACAATCACATGCGTCGAGTGGATGTAAATGGAATGTGGTAGCCTATTCAACTGTGTTTTCAAGAATAAAGAAGCATTGCCATTTCCATGCTATTATGAAGATATTCAAAGATGCTGGAATAGAGTAATGAAGAAGCATTGTAATAGACTAGATAGTTTTTGTTTTATTATCCTGTCTCATTACTTTGTAATCTTGGTGATATATAAACCAAGAAGTAGCAACTAAGGAATTATCTGAGATACAAGCAGAGAAACATTTGTAAGAAGAATTCTTAGCATTTATTTGTATTCTTAGTTGTTCAATATTTGTAAGCAGCTGTGAGCTTTTTGCACACAGAGTTCTCTCGATATATATTATATATCTCTGGTGGAATCATTCAAATCCACCAGAAAGTTTTTAAAGACTCTTGTTTTTAATTACTTGTGTTTTGATACATTTAAGTAACTATTCCGCATTGTGTTAATCAATTCACACTTATATACATGTTCGAGTTAGAACATTTTTAATCAAGAAAAAGTTTCAAGAATTCTATTCAACCCCCCTTCTGTAATTCTTGTTATATTGTTAAGGGACTAACACAAGTCAAATGGTATTCCCTTTGGATACCAAAGACCAACATCAATGGTTCCTTTAAGATATCTTATTATCCTTTTTACTGCGGATAAATGAGATTCTTTTGGTGCTACTTGAAATCTAGCACACTTTAAAACACTATATTGAATATCGGGACAACTTGCAGTGATGTAAAGCAAGCTACCAATCATTCCCAGATATTTCTTTGTGTCTACATGAATTCCTTTTGGATCTTCCGTTAATTTATCGGATGTAGACATAGGAGTAGAGATGGGTTTGGCATTATCCATTTCAAAATTTTTTCAACATCTCTTTACAATATTTTGATTGAGAGATATGGATGCCTTCATCAGATTGCTTTATTTACAATCTTAAAAAAAGAAGTTTAATTCTTCCATCATACTCATCTCGAATTCTTTACTCGTATTATCAGAGAATTCTTTACATAGTGCATCATTTGTTGAACCAAATATGATATCATCTACGTATATTTGTACGAGCAATATATCATCTTTTTCTTGCCTCGTAAATAAGGTTTTATCGGCCGTTCCTATTTTAAATTTATTTCCTAGAAGGAACTTGCTCAACCTTTCATACCAAGCTCTCGGAGCTTGTTTTAACCCATATAGAGTTTTATATAATTTATAGACATAATTTGGATTGTTTGCATCTTCAAAACCGGGAGTTTAATTTACATATACTTCTTTTTCTAATATCCCATTTAAGAATGCAGATTTCACATCAATTTGATATACTTTAATATTTTTATGACATGCATAAGCCAATAGCATTCAAATTGATTCAATTCTTGCTACCGGTGCATATGTTTCATCAAAGTCTATACCTTCCATTTGGGTATATCCTTGTGCGACTAATCTCGCTTTATTTCGAACTATCGTTCCATTTTCATCTAATTTATTTTGAAATACCCATTGTGTACCAATTATAGAGGTATCACGAGGCTTTGGGACAAGTTCCCAAACTTTACTATGAGAAAATTGTAGTAATTCCTCTTACATAGCAGAGATCCAATCATCGTCTAATAAAGCCTCTTCCGCGGTCTTAGTTCTATCTGAGATAGAAACTAAAATGATTCACAACGTTTTGAACTTGTGACCGCGTTTAAACTCCCTTCCTTAAGTCTCCAAGAACATTATCTAGTGGATGACTTTTTATAGTAGTAATTGTGTTGGGAAGTTCATCTTTCTTTTCATCTATTTCTAATGGATTTTCAATATCATCATGTTTGACATTTTCTTGGTCAACAAGATCTTTATATTTTGCGGGTGGTTTACTTTCATCAAATGCCACATTCATTGATTCTTCCACCACAATCGACTTTAGATTAAACACTCGATAAGCTTTACTATTATTCGAGTATCCAAGAAATATACCTTCATCCGATTTCGGATCAAATTTTGTAAGGTATTCTTTTGAATTTAATATGAAGCATTTGCTTCCGAAAACTCGAAAGTAGCTTAACTTCGGAGTTTTGCCAAAATAGAGCTCGTAACGAGTCTTTTGCTTTATAGGTCGTAGAAAACCCCGATTAAGAATATGGCAAGCCGTTGACATAGCTTCGGACTAAAAATATTTAAGTCGACAATATTCATTTAGCATTGTGCTAGCCATTTCTTGGAGTGTTCTATTTTTCCGTTCAACTACTCCGTTTGATTGTGGAGTATATGGAGCGGAAAAATTATGTGTGATGCCATGTTTATCACAGAAGTTGGTAAAACTGGAATTCTCGAATTCTTTACCATGATCAGTCCTTATATAGACTATGGTTTTATTTTGTTGATTTTGAATCCTTTTACATAAAGTAGAGAAGGAATTAAAAGCGTCACTTTTAGATTTGAGAAATTCCGTCCATGTAAATCGTGAATAATCATCTACGATTACCAACGTATATGAGCAACCTCCGAGAATTTGTATAGGAACCGGACCGATAAGCTCCATATGTAATAGCTCGAGAGGTCTTGAGGTAGATACCAGGAATTTTGCTTTGTGTGAGGCTCGAATTTGTTTACCAATTTCGCAAGCTTCACAAGTATGATCTTTATGATAATTTAACATTGGTATACCTCGTACATGGCCTTTTGTTGATATATTATTTATCAACTTCATGTTGGCATGTCCTAATCTTCGATGCCATAGCCATGGATCATCATTTATAGTGATTAGGCATACGCTCACTTGCTTGCTCATGTCACATGTATAGACATTTTTTATTTCGAGGGCGGGTGAGGACCAACATTCCGGATTTATCTAGAATTGAACAATGAGTAGTGTATAAAATTACCTTGTATTCATTGTCGCATAGTTGACTAATGGAGAGAAGATTGTACTTTAATCCGATGGCTAGTTGCACGTCGGAAATTTTAACTTTATCATTACCAATATCTCTTATGCTGACAATATTTGCTTTGCTATTATCTCCAAATGTTACGTTCCCCGCGGTGACCTTTTTAATGTTGTTCAAGAATGACTTATTTCCGGTCATATGTCTTGAACATCCACTATCTTGTTTCGCGGAAAGACAAACCTACAAAATCGATTAATTAAATTTATAGATACCCAATTGTCTTGAGGATCTTGGGGTAGTAATAAAAACTCTGTAAGGAAGAGTTACTTGCCCCCTCTAGGCGCAAGTAACATCCCCTTGGTCCCTTAAAGGTGCAAGAAGTTACAGAAACTAAGGAAAATTCATACGTGTTTTAACTAGGTGCAAGTACTACTTGTTCCCTCTCTTGTTGGCGCAAGTGCTCAAAGATTTTAAGGCAAGTGGATTGTTCTTTACTCTTAGGCGTAAGTAACACTATCTCTGCTCATTGTAGGCGTCCGTGGTTGTAAAAATCCGAATTTTTTACATCAGTAAAATATCTTTATGAATAGTAAATTTGCGGTTTAATAAAAACTTTTGCGATCACAACATATACGAGTATTTAATTTAAGATTCCGAGTTGATATTATGATTATACATACCAAATTTGTGTTATAAAAGTCACTAGTTCTCGGAGAAACCCAATAGTTCAAATGAGCTTATTTTACGAGCCATCGAAAAATAGAAAATTACACTACGACCAAGAGAATCATGAGAATTAGAATTTCATAAATTTTAACCACGAGATTGTTCAGAAGATATTATAAAAAATGAAGTGCGACAAAAACAATTTGAATTATAAATAAACAGCATATAAGTAGATAACTAAAACCGGTCCAGCAAAAATGACCTATAGACTTTTACTAGTCATCTGATAACATCATAATATGCTTTGAAGAAATTGCAATCAAGAGATGTTTAACCATGCTCTGCCTCAGAAAAACAGTATACTATCATATATATCATTCAAATTTTGGATTTACAATGGAAGAACCAAGTTCTTATTCTTACGTACTGCTACGTATAGATGCTCATCAATGTGAACGATATCACTATTCACGAGATATCGTCTATTTTACAATGCTTTGTACTGTTCAATTAAACGAGAAGCATGGAGCCGAGATGTTGGAACAACGGTACATCCTAGATTCCGCAAGTAACCTATCTGCAATTGCAATTGTCAAAAAAAAGGAATACAAGGTAGATATTAAGGGAAGTCCAGAATAGTCTGCAAGAAGAAATACGAAGAAATGAAGTTCTATAGATTATTAGATCATTATATAGAGTTCTTGGTACCTGTTTAGAAGTAGGTTCTGATGAACCCATTGCATTTTCAATCCTTAGCTTCAGAAAGTGTTCCTGAATACAATGAAAATACATCCTTAGACTAGATTGAGGATCACATTCGAAGAAATGAAGATACCATATTATACTAGTTTGGTGCGGAATCAGTAATAACACGTGTGTTTAAATTAGTATTTATGTGAGCCAACCTCAACTAGTTAAAAATGAGCCTATGGCCTATGGGTGGTGCCCTTCGTAAACATGCGCTTATAAACCGTGAAAACATCTATCGTACTCTTATATTTAAATTTTAAGCGAGGCTGATATTCTTATTCCAATACGTACTAGTATGGACAAGCTGATAAGTAATAAAGGTTTCTTAAATGTTAATAATAAAGTTACTAAATGTCTTCGTGTGGAGAATAACTTGGATATGTTCGGCATGAAGATGCAGTCGTCGTCATTTATCATACCTGCTTCTCCTTCATTATATAAGCACGCTGGTCAGCAGGAATTCGCTCCCACTGTAGAACCTAGTATTAATAGAAAACTTCAACTTTCAGTACTTACAGTATATGTTAACAATAGAAGCGAAAGCTGAAAGTATTGTATTGTCCATAATAGCCATTGGGAAATGACTGCGATAACCAGAAAATTACTCAATGCCTAGCTTAAAAACTTTCTCAAAATTTAAATTACTTACATATTCTGCATATTGAAATGCCTCATCAGTGCTCAAGCAAGACTTCAGTTCGCGCAAAACATCCTGAACAGTTATTACAAAGGAGAGTTAGTATTACATAAAATATATACCAACATTTTAATTTTTACTAAAATTCCAAAGCTAAAAGCAATCCTATTGGAAACTCCCTATGATTTTAAAATACGACATCGAAGATAGTTGTTGTCCATTGACAAGAGAGAAAATAAGTACCAGATATCCATAACACGACAAGCAAAATCTAACAAGCATAATAGAAACTAAATAACAGATTTAAGTATCTAACAAGTAACAAACTAGGCATGTAACTCTAAAAATCGTACACTCAAATTCCAAAAACCCACTCCAGTAGCCCACATGCAACAAACTTGAGTATCCACAAGGCCACTACATGCTCTGAATATATCAAGATTTTGTTATGGTGCACTAGGTAGCAGCGGCATTGCTCCTTTCCCCTCCACCAATTTCCATAGGTCATGGGATCAAGTCCTCACCTTCCCCTCCCCTGTGATTAAAGACCTAATGCTTTGAAAGATATGTAGCCTAACAATAGTAGAGCTTGGACTTATTCAGGGTGTATAGAAATACAATAAAAAATCTATTAATCAAACACGGTTTAGAGCTTAGGGCACAACAATTATTTCGGAGTTCAACAGACAACTCGGGTGGCATAGAGTTAACAATTGCTATACCAAGAGTATACAATGGTGTATAAAATTTTAAATTCGTCATTCAAAATCAAACTTATCAAGTAGTCAAAACCATGAGAGAGTAAAAACTATGATGTAAGGAAAGGCACGAATGGTATAACCTTGTGGGTACTCTTTCTGATTCTCAGGCGTTCATCAATTACAAAGCCAACCTGTCCAATAGGTTAAAGCAAACACATGGTCTAAAATCAGTGTGTGTATAAATATTTAAGTGTGTGTGTGTATGCATATACAACCACTCATTTCAAGTGTAATTTATACAAATATCTTTGTCAGGCAATATAAATGTAAAAAGTGTATTATATCATGTAATTAACTCCTCAATGTTATTACAGATTTGAACTCTATCACTCCAACATTGGTGGGCAAAAAACTCATCATTTTCCAATGTTAGAAGAGGTAGAAAATATTACCTTGTCAATTAACCTTTTGGGTTCTTGAAATGCTGCCTTCTTGGCCCATTGATGAAACAAATGGGAAACTACACTTCGATCCTCCGTACTAAACCTAAAAAATTTATAATAGATTGTTATCAAGTTAAGTTATCCAGTGATACTACATAAACCTTTATTCAGTGCATAAACCTGTTATAAAAGATAAATGAACCTTCTTATAAATCTGTTTCCGTTGCATGCCTGAATTAATTCCATTGAATCTTTGGAGGCGTCATGAACTGAAATACTATTACACTCATCAGGCCTCATATCTGCCTCGGTAGATTCAGTTTTTACTGGTATCCCATTGGTCACATAATTGAGAGTCTCTACTGGAAGATCCTCACAATTTTTTTGCTGATTGTTTAAGATTTCCTCGCCCTACAAAGCCAACAAAAATGTCAGGAAAAGTTAAACATCTTTTAAGGAACCAGTTGCTCTAAAACCTCAAGGTGTTAGAGGAAGGCCCTTTTCAGGATCTTATATTAGTATTCTAACAGTCCCCCTCACTCGAAAGCCCATTTATGAGTCGAAGAGTGGATCACGGGCGCCCATCTTTTGGGAACCAGTCGCTCTAAAACCTCAAGGTGTTAGAGGAAGGCCCTTTCCAGGATCTTATATTAGTATTCTAACAACTTCAAACATCAAAAGAGCTCCACGCTTACACAGATATATTGAAACATTCATCATGAACAGTGAAAAAAATGGACATTTATAGGCTAGGGACTAAGTTAACTACTCTGGCTTGTTCATAAATGGGGAAAATACGAGAAGCTAGGGAAGCTAGGGAAGAAATAAGAGTAGAGTAACACTACTGCCTAGTGCAGCACATGTCTAAATTAAACTAATAGAATATTAAACCAAAAATACTATGAATTCTCGATGATGCTATTCGGACTGATACTCGGTATTTACTCTTGTAAATATACTACTGTAGAAATGTTAAATGCAGGCAGTAAATTTATCATATTGTTCTATATATAGAGGCCTTACCTCATTGTAATCTTTGCAGTAGAAATATTTATATACACTGTAGTCTCAGCCAATCTCCTCTTTTCCTCTCTACTAGCGATCCCCGTATCAATTTAACGTTTTCAAACAAATCTGAAAGTAGCTTGTAATATTTTAATTCTATTTTATTCAATTTTTTTAATTTTACATCAAGGAGCTCGTAATTCAGTATACGCCATGTATTGAAAATTTACATGTAGAAAAAGGGTACCACGGTGCTGGATGCATTCGGCTGTTTGAAACCCCTTTAAGTACCCTAATAATGATTCTATTATTATTTAATTATTTCTCTCCTTGCTATACTTTTTTTCTTTCTCCTTCGGTGCCCTAAGCATGCCAGTAAGTTCTGTACTATAAATTAAAATAAAGTAGAACATGACAACTATATGAAAATATATGCATCTCACTTTTATCTCTCTATTTACATAGTCTAAAATGACGTTGACTACCAAGTAAAATTTCCCCTGAACAAAAGAAAGACGCATTCTTGTGTGTAGTGGAGTTTGTACATCTTTCATATTTTTTTAGATATACCCATGCTGACATACTTGCCATTTTCAATAACCTATACCCGGACTCAGTTGCAAGAGTCAAACACATGCATAAATTCAAGCGTCAAACCTTTGAATATGTAGTATTCACGGACTTGACTTGCAAGAGTCGAACACAGGCATGAATCCAAGTGTCAAACTTTTAAATATGTTAGGATTCATGAATTCAACCTGCAAGCAATTTTTTTTTCTTTATTTTAAAAAAAAACTTTTCTGGTAATAAGAATTGTGTTGCACTTAGTTAAATATCCCTTAATATAGCATGAAATCAAAACCAGTAATTTTTAAACTATTCCTAGAGAAGTCTTGTTTCTAACAAAAAAGGTTTCCAATAAAACTTAAATTCTAATTTAGAGTAGACTGCTAGAGGCAGTGTTGTAAAAATCGGGAATCGGGGAATATCGCTCGAGCTACCGATTTAGGATTAATTGAAAATCGGGGATTAATTGGAAGGATTAATCGGAGTAAAAATCGGATGTATTATAATATTAAATTATATGTAATATACTATTATCATTATATTAGATATTTATTAACAAATATATATTTATTATTTATTATATTATAATTTCTATACCTTTTCATATTTAAATTATTATATTATTTTAATTTTAATAAATAATTATATATACTCTAATAAAGAAAAATTCGTAAGAATTAATCGGATTTCAACGATCGAATCGGTCGGATACTTTGTAGGAGATTAATTGGGGATTAATCAGTTGAATCGGGGATTTATCGGGGATTTTTAGAACACTGGCTAGAGGTGAAGTGTTTGATATCTCGCACCAAAACCAGGTATACCTTTGAGACTAAAAAGAAGCCTCTAATATGGTTTAAGGCTGAGGTGTCTTCTGGAAAAATCTCCAAATGGTCAAACAGACCAGGGAAAGCTCATAATCATGTTACTATAAAAAACAAGTAACATGGGATAATTGTGCCATAAAAATGCTTTTATGCATTCAAAATTTGAAAGAGAGCACACCTCACACTCTTGGAGGTACTTGGGGATTTCTTTTAAAAATCGTGAAGGCTGAAGGACCTGAAAGAAAACACATTAGTATGATGGCGACAAATGATAACGAAGATAACAGAAGAAAATACCAAACTTGAGCATATTATCAAACCTGCCAACTGGAATCCATGAGAACATAAAGAATGAAAAGTTTTTTCTTTGCACGAGTCATTGCTACATACAACAAACGCCTTTCTTCCTATAAGCATTCAGAATATCACCAATTGTAAATACTTGAGAATAATATGCAGCCTCTAATATTGACAAACAACCATACAATATTGCATGAACTTTTTTATGCTTCAGCATTCTCACCTCAAGCGACAAAGCAGATCCACATGAAACACCATTGCTCTCGTGCAACAACGGGATCTCAGACTCATTTGCCTGTTACATTTATTCAAAATTTACTTCAAGGTTCTTAAATAATGCAGATAACATGTAATTATTACAACCAAAAGGGATCAAGTAAAATCTAATCATATTCAAGGCCATTCATGCAAAAAGGAGGATCTTGAATGAACAATTCATCAAACTACTATAAAGTAATTATAATATGCGGTAGAGTGGGAATCTATGCTTCTGGTTCTGGGTGATTGAGAAACATCTCAATTTGCCCTATCGTTATTGCAACAAATATTTTATATTAACATAGTTACAGCACAACTAACATATGTGTATTTGAGATCATGGATACTGCTCATTGTTAACAAACTCTTTAGAGGAAAAAAATTCTTGCAATAGATTTCTGTAAGATGTGTACACTAATAAGAAAACATATTCTAGTCTCCTGCAAACAATGGATACTTAACAATGAATTATATTGGGGTAACTCTCCCTTTTCACTAAGAAAACTTCTTCAATCCGGTAACTAATTTCGACGGATTTGCTAGGAATTTGTTCTGTTTTTTTTGCTTCGTATAAACTTAGAAGGTCTGCTCAATGGGAGTGGATAGCTTGATGATTAGTACTCCCTCTGTCCCATTTTACATCTCCCTTTTTGAAAAAATTACGCATATTAAGAAAATAGTTAGTTGGATAACATTTCTCATCAAATACCCTTATTTAATGCATTGAAAAATGAGAATAGAGTTTAGTTATTTTATTTTATTTTTGAAATAAAAATAGAGTTTAGTTTTAAAAAGTCCAATCTGGGATAGTTTTGGAAAATTCCACTTAATTTTTTGTTGAAAGAAGAGATGGACAAGTAATTTGGGTCAAATTTTTTTCCAAAAGGGACACGTATAATGGGACGGAGGGAGTATAACTACTATCAGTGGGATTGTATACATACTAAACAAGAGATTAATGGAAACCGATTCCAGTCGGTTCCTAGAAAAGCCATTTTAATTTATGTGACTGCAATAAAGACGTCAAAAAAAACAAAAAACACCAAGGATGGACATTAACCAGAAAAAAAAAAGATCAAGGATGGGCAAGTAAAGTAGTCGTGAAATCCTTTTGTTTTTCTGTACTGTTGTGTTATTTTATTTAACTTTGCAGAATACGCCGCGCCTAAAATCATCTCATGCGCTGCTAATAAAGCTATTTCTTGGAAAGCTCCTACTAAAACTGAGATATTCCTCGATAAAGCTGCTTGTACCAGGTGAACAGTGAACTCATATTGGACAAAGTGGAAGAGAAGAAATTGGTAGGGAGATTCGGCATGGTGCTCACTGAACCTCCGTAATATCTAACAAGTCGAGTTTTATGTCGGATCGTATATAACACCAACACATAGAAAAAGGCCTGAGGTAACCAGTCAACGACTTAACATCAGTGGAATGTGTAGGCACCTGTTCTAGCCTCCACTTATATATAATACATATGTAAAATTATTTATAAGTAGGCTGCCACAAGAGTATGAAATTAGAAAAACTATCGATATTTTGATAAACTCATGTACACATAATTAGGTGATATTCGAGATCACCCACTCTCCGCACATTACCATACTTGTTTATTAGTAATTTAGTATATTATGGTGTGTCCCCATACTTGTCCCCGAAAAAAGGACAGTGTCCCTCTGTCCCCAATTTTCAGATTTCTCATGTCCGACACTTGAATATCCAACACTCCGTATCCGAATCTGAGTAACATAACTAGGTGATATTCAAGAGATCACCCACTCTTCACACACTCATGTACCCCCACCCCCAAAACTGGTATACTATTAACCTTTGTGAGGGATGTAACCCCGCACGATAACTAGTACACCAGAGGTGTGGCCTTCTCTTAAACTCTTGGAGGTCCAAGGTCTATTATGCCGCAGTTTTAAGTTACATTTTCATAACATATATGGTAGGAAACCATTTTCTTTAAGACTTCTTGTCATAAGATACAGAATTTATAGAGTAACTTGCTACAGTTTTATAAGTTCATAAAATATAATTTTTTGTTATAGAAGTGTGATTTGAGTATTAGAATATAGGATGGAATCTTGTTGTGCGAGGAGACAAGGAGGCTATACGAGTTCTAATCTCCCTCAATCTGTTCATGCTACTTAAAAATACGTAGTTTTAGACGCTTTTCTAGGTGAAGAAGGTTTATAGTCCAATCTTCTCTTGTTCTTTTTTAATAATTATTATTAGTCTAGTCTTACATGAAACTATATACAAAGGCCTTCGAAAGAGACTTGAAAGCTATAGTCAGACAGGAGAGGGGACTTGGAAAGCTAGAGGTAGTAGAAAGGAGCTTGAGATAGGTTCTAGACAACCGATTAAAACTACTATTTGTATTTAGTGGCATGAATATTGCTCATGGAAAACTCTGAAGTTAAATGCAAACATATATATTGCTGATGGAAACATAAAAAAAGTACGATAGTGAGTGCACGTTTCTTTTACTTGAGTAGATTTGTTAGGTGAAGCACATAGTACAACATAATAACAAGTTAGTACGAGAAGACTGATTGGTTCTAACCATACCTTCACTATGAAGACGGTGTCCCATTCCAAGCCTTTAGACTGAGATTCGAGATATGAGAGGGTTGGGGATATAGACAAATTATACATTAATGTAATGTTGCAGAAAGAAAATAACAGGACTATATGAGAGAGGAAAAAACCTGATGGATGGTAGTAAGGGTGACAGAATGTTCATTTTCATGTTTCCTAGAACGAAAATTTTCTCTTTCTCGGACAGATATATAATCAATAAAACCTTGGAGTACATTTAAACACCCTTTCTCTTCTGCTTTATTATTGGTCCTTTCAGTTGCAGTCGTCTGCGATTTTAGATATTCTGAGACATCATCCAATAGGTAGTGGAGCACCTGCATGAGGAAGAAACAAATTTTTGACAGAATTTCTATTGGAGCTTACTAGGGTTGCTCTATCATTGGCTTAGATAAAAGGGCACAGGTATAACTCTCATGTGATCTTTGAACGAAAACCTATGAAATGACTGACCGTTAGTTTTAAATGTTACAGATATTATTATCTGAGGGCATTTACTTATTCCCGTACATCTAAGATTTCAACTTTGAATTTCAAATTAAATGTGGAATTGTATGGTTGTATAATATCAGCCTTATATGGTTGTAAGATATATTACTGCTAAACTACTTGATCATCCGAAAAAGTTCAGGACATACCAATCTAAGGTCATTGTCTTCGTTCAACAACTTCCCTCCATCAACATCTATAACTGCCCGTTGTTCAAGAAGGTATTTCTACAAAACAGAAAATGGAGAGCCAACTTATATTTATGACTTCCAGTGCTCAGACACGGGAAAAGGATACACACTCGCATATAGTCGCAAACACAGACATATTATTTACAAATATATACAGAGAGAGGCCTACAAGAGGAAATCAAAATTCTATTTAAATGCAAAATGAACTACACTGCATCTGTCATGTCCTACCAAAACAATAAACATTTAGCACCTACAGATCTTAGCTACTTTACAAGCCCGTGATAAAACATTACTGTTGTGCGAGTATTCAACATAAAGTGATATTTAAGAGCCTCATAGACTAGGTAGTAGTGCAGAGACAAGCACATTTATATATTAAATTTAGTATGTAAAGTTGTAAACAAAATGACCAATGACCTCTTCGTCTACTGGTATCTCCCTCACTCCTCTTACCAGATGTCGAGGGTTCGAATATTGTCAAAGAGAAGGGGTGTGTGTGTGTGTGTGTGTTTCAACGAAATGCATGTATAGTTTGTTATCAAGTCAAGCCACAATCATGTTGTTACTTGGATAGCATCGTGAATAGACTTGACCTGAGGTATCATGTTTGCCACTGAACTGATAACAGCTGAAATTGATTGTTCCTGTCAGCATCAATAAGTAAGGTAAAAGTTATTACAAGGGCTTCTCTTGAATTATAATTTTTAATTATTAAACTGGGATAAAATGATGAAGCAAGAACTGATTATTTTGTACAAAAAGTTCCATTTGTTCTTAAAAGCAGGATAAAATAATGAAGCAAGAACTGGTTATTTTGTGCAAGAAGTATCTTATGTTCCTCTTAAACACAGAATTAGTCTTGGTCATCACAGCTGGGAATATATAGTACACTATTTTTACAACTGTTAGTGCTGCTGTTTCAACTAATCAAGACAGGCTAACGAGAGTACATATACATAAGATGTAACAAATAACATTTTATTACCCTATAAACAAGTTTTGATATCATGTCCAAAGTGAGCAACACCTTGCGCCCTTGGGTGAGTTGATTCCTACGAGAAATAATATATCAACATAACCACAATGTAATTGTTTGGAGACATCTCACTTGCAACAAGCAATATACTGTATATGGCGAACCTCTTGAAGGTACCGGAGATCTTTGCGGTAAATATGTCACGAGCAGCAGATATGAAGGTGCATCTCCTTACAGTTGAAATTTTGTCAATATGTTCAATTACCTTCGAATGGGAAATGGGACACCAAAACGTTAAGACAGAAATATGCATAAAGATCCTCAACTGCCATGGGGAGATATACTAATATAGTAAAGGATGACAATTGTACTAAATGGGCACATAAAATCCAAAACATGACTGTTTAGTAAATATAAATAATCACCTTTTTTTTCTCCTCTTTCTCGAAAGGTAGCAATGCCTTGAATACCCGACGAAAAGAATCATCATCACAGCCGGGCAAGGTTGTATTAAGCATAGACATGATGGATCTAACTACCTATAACAGAGATAGGCGTCACCAATAACAACTAAAGTATCTGATTATATATACATTATTGTAATGTCACATTTTAAGTATTGTTGTGGAAGCTATCATCTGACCTAATATTAAAATCATAGTTGTTAGTACTATAAACAAAGTTGCCAGTCATAAAAGATGGTGCATTTGGATTAGAGGAAGGAGCTACATTAGGTAACTAAAAATAAATTCAAGTGACATCTTCCAAGGCAAAAGATATATAGATCCAATCCAGCAAAGTACATATTTAAGCGCAATCATCTGAGATTTCTATTACTGAAGTATAAGGCAATTCAGTTCACACGTTTACTATAGTGGGTGTTTGGCTATGCCTTCCGAAAAAAGCACTAAAACTTGTACGAAGTATGAAATACAAACACCCCCATAGCATCATTCATCTGCAAGTCGTTTATGTGGTAAGGCTACTATAAACTATAGCTAAATTGCAAATATAACAAGAAAACATAAGAATAACCAACACAAGAATTGTTAAGATCATACAATACATGGAGCATCAAAAGCCATATTCTCTTATCACAACTTTTTCTCATGCTATGACACCCTTGCAGAATGGACCTAAATTGGTGCATCATAAAAAAGCGAGAAACAATAGACCTTTTTTCTGTAGAACGCCACACCGTGGATGTTAAATGGAATGTTTCTGTCTCGGAAGGCTTTTTGAAAGATTTTTCCTGACACCTGAAGCAACAAGCAGTGCAGAAAGCATCTCAACAATCCAGGAGTAGTCAAGAATTATAATTAAAAAACTACAGAAAGTAATAACTTGACCTGCCTCCGGTACAGAACAGCTACATTTCCGAAGGTATTAATTGATGAGCCATCTGAAATATTTTCTAAAATCTTATCCACAACAAATGCACATTGTGCATGCTCGTTACAGCATTCCTTAATAGTGATCTATGTAATTGGACACCCATTATTAGTGACCTATTTGACCAGATAAAATACAGATGTTGCTCTCTTAATCACAAAATTTACCTTTGATCCAGAAGAATTATCTGTAAGTACACGTCTTGTTTGGGAACGCTTTGCATTGTTTCGAATTAGGAAGGATGCAGCTTCAATGATACAGCGAGTTGAACGATAGTTTTTATCTAATCTTATCTGGAAACGAGAATTGAAGAAACATGGTAAAATAATATGAACATACTATACTGCCTTATGCATGCTTCATTAATTTGATTGAGTTGCTGGAAATTTTCACGAGGAACAGAAGTACTGAACATCAAGAATATTGAACCTTTTTACTTGAATTACCCACCTCTTTGTACGTTGGAAAATCATTACGGAATGAATTGAATCCAAAAGCATTTGCACCATTGAAGCTAAAAATGGACTGCAAAATAACAAATGAATTTCCAATTCAGAATAATTAAATAATTGTTTTACTGAAATAACATTGTGTCGAAAGGATATTATGAACTTTCAATATAAGTTATTGGGAGGGACTTTAATATATCAAATATACCTGATCTTCGTCGCCTACGATAGTAATTTGGTTATGGGATGCAAGAGTTCGGAGCAAACTATATTGCATGGCACTAGTATCCTGAAACTCATCAATGACAATTGCTTTCCAAGATTCCTGGCACTCCTTCAGCACTGCAAGCATAATAATGCATAAAATTTTCCAAAATCAGAAAAATAGAAATTCTTTAATAGTATTAAACAAGCACAGATGATATTAACCTCCAGGAAAATCAGTTAGTAGCTTCACTGAACTAGTGATCAGGTCATGGTAGTCCAGGGCATTACAAGATTTTAAAATGTTGCCGTAGTTCTGAAGAATTGCAGCCTGATCCAGATTTACACATAAGATTAGAGGCATAATAAGAAAATTGCATAAAGTTTCGTACGATTTACTTACTCCTATCTCATCCCCCAACTTCTGGAAGTCCTCTGAATTCTTTCCGGAAGCTTTAGCCTGGAAGACATGATAATTGTGTTAGCATAGCTATAAGATGCAAATTACTGAAACACAATGATTATAGACATTAAACTTAAATAGAAGAAACATTTTCATAAATTTCTGCATCATTCATCAAGTGTCGTCCGATTAAATGATGTCCTATCATATGGAAGCTTTATATAAGATATAGGGTAGTAAACTACTTTTAACCATCAATGACCACTTAACTCCTCATGCGTTCTCATTATGTGACATAGGAAGCAACTACATATAACTAAAAGAGATTATCCCACACAAAGTTATTACGATCTGCGACGCTTGTGGAGCCCTAAAATGCTGTATTGATATATTGCTATTAGTGTCTACATTCATTTACTTGTATAATTTCGATTTATATTAACACGGGCGAACATATAATATAATAGATGTTACCACAATATTTATGAGTAAGTTACCATTTAGTAATATTAACTAATACATTTAGAATAAAATTGAGAACATCATCACTGATTATGCAGTTCATTGCGTACTGAAAATTACCATACTTGTTTATTAGCTAGACCCGTGTCCAAAAAAAGGAGACTGTCCCTCTGTCCCCAATTTTCAGATTTTTCATGTCCGACACTCGGATACGTATCGTGTCCGACACTCGGATACGTATCATGTCCGACACTCGGATACGTATCGTGTCCGACACTCGGATACGTATCGTGTCCGACACTCCTTACCCAAGTCTGAGTAACATAGAGCAAGGCCAACAACAACAATAATTAATAAAGCATGAAAAAAGAAGAAACTTACTTGAGTCACAAATTTTAACCATTTTTTGGCCTTATCTTTGAAAAACTGGGGAGAATTTATGTCATTAGACTCTTTACCAAGTTTGCATAATTTTTCACTATCTTTCCCAGTCTTTCCACTGTCCCACAGGCGAATAGCCTCTATGATAGCTCTTCTTTGTTGCCCTTGCCCGTAAATCAAGAATTCAGGAGTACGTTCTAACCTGATCGGATGAGTCAAAGATCAGCATGTAAGTAACTAGTTGAGTTGATAGGAACTAGATTATGTTAAACTATTGGCTTAAGAGTGTAAAACCAAAATACCACTACACATCATTTAAGTTCATATAATATGACCCTGTGAGTGACTGAGAGGGGGCTAGGGGGGGTTATACATTCAAGCACGAGATCATATTTAAGCACGTCAAGATGAGGACACACAGTGGTTAGAGATTTATACATAAAAGTATAGAACACACTAAATATACTTCTAATATGCTCGGTGACAGACAACATTACATTGACCATCATCAAAAGGCAAAAAGAAATATAATCCTATAACATGTTTAATAAGCCAGATTTCATTACCTAGTGACAACTGGTAACTAAAACAGCACATCAAATGTTACTAGAGGAATATGCATTTTTATTTACAGCATATATTTCTTTGAATTTCAAATAGCAGTATAAGAACATGATGGCTCAACTTTAGTTACACCCACCCAGTAAACTATATATAAATAAAGGCATTTTGCGCTATAGGTTATTGTAATAATGTATATTATTCATAGATTATACAGGAAAAGGTACCATACAGGATGCTGCTCATGTATTATATGACATTTAGCAGGGTGCAAAATAGTTGCTTACTTTTCAGCCTGTGAACGACATAATTGCAAAGAAAATGAGTGGAATGTGCTGATCATTAACTCCTTAGCTACTTCTTTCCCAGTCACTGCTCCTATACGATCTCTCATTTCAGAGGCGGCAGCTGTTGTGAATGTCATGGCAAGTATGTTGGAAGGACCAATGCCCTAAAATTGTCATTGACGATAATGGAAAGAAGGTTAGGGAAAATTTATATTACATGATAAATAATCGGTAACAAATAAAAAACAATTAAATATCAACAAGACTAGGGCCTACATAATTAACATGATAGCAGTCTATCAAAATATGCAGTACTGTACTATAGCATTACCTCGTTAAGCAGCATAAGAACACGCCCTACCATTGTTGAAGTCTGAATATTGAAACCAGAAAAAACATTACAATTGGACAATATTTAAACACGAAATCACACAGAAACAGATAAGAGAAGTGGACAGACCTTCCCACTTCCTGGTCCAGCAACAATCACTAGAGGTATTGAAATGTCACTGCAGGCTGCTTCCCGCTGCTTGTCATTAAGAGACTGTATATACTTTCCATATGCCTCAGGCATGCAGCCAGTTCTTGAAGTTTCAGATATTGTGGACCCATCTTCTACACAATCTTGAACATCAGCACAGTCCAATAATTTTTCAGTTTTTAGACTTTCCACCAAATCAATTGGGTCAGCATTAGTTTTACGGTCCCCGCCATCAAATACTGTGGACTGACTTTTCATTTGCACATTGCAAGCCATATTGTCTGTTGGCTTATTCTCACATAAAGCATCGATTTCTTGTAAGATAGACTCATCAAATTCTTCATCCAAGATGTCAAATGACTCACTCAAACAAGAAAACCCCTCTGGTCTCACAGGAGTGTTGTACGAGATCATCGTGGAACCGTCTCTCATAATAGGGCCACCCTTACCATATTTGATGATATCATGGTGTGTGCTTGGCCTTTTAGGTAAACCCGCAATCGTTCCATTATCAGCTGAGACGCCAATAGTCAATTGATTTACATTACCGCCTAAATCTACAGATAATGAACATTCAGGATGGGAACATTTTGCTTGTCTAATTGGAGTTTTAAAAGGATCATCAGTCTTTCCATTCTCATCTACCTTAATCATTTCCCGTGCACACAAATTAACTGGGGCACAATCACCTAATTCAACCCTACAAGCAGTCATGTTCCCAGAACACGAACTCCTGGTAAGTTCAGGCCTTCTAGTTGTGCTTTGAAACGAATCAAGACCCTTTCCAAACTCAGCAGATACAACCCTCTCTTTTATTAAATTACTCGTGACAACCCCACTCAATTCATTTCCGTTGCCTACTACAGGTTTCACCGGAGTTCTAAACGAATTGAAGCAACTGCCGTACTTTGACGGAATATTCGATTCATTACCTCCAAAACATTTACTAATCATATTCCCCGAACCATCCCTAACACACTCACTATTAAATAACTTAACATCCTTCCTAATTGCCGGTGTTAAATTGTTCGATGTAATGTCTGAAAGAGGAACCCTTATATGGACCAGAACCGAAGCTGGACAATAATCAATCTCTTGAACAACATGTTTTCTATATCAACATAATAACACAAAATCAATACATTTAAAACACATAAATTAAATTAACATATAATAATCTAGCAAACAATAATAAAACAATATAATGATATTATATATATATTTAACATTAGGCGCTTACTTAAGTGAAAGATGAACGGATTCACGGCGCCGTTTTCGATCAAGAATGGCCTTAGCAGCTTTGTAATTTTGGGATATTCGAGAGCGTTGTTGGGCTGATAATGAGCTGCCTGGATTGTGTTTATTGTCCATCGGAGATACAAAAAGAAATGATTAAAGAAAGTATTAGAAATGTTGATTATTAAACCCTACAGGCTATAACTCATTTTTGGTATTGGTTTGTTTGTAAAACTGATTTTAAATTTGTTTTTTCCCTCCGTTGGGTATTTATTTTGAATTTTGCTGGTTCAAGGGCTGGGTCGGGGAGTAAACTACACAAGCCCAACTCAGGCCAGTTAAATTATGAGCTCGTATCTTGATTCTTGCCGGTTGCAAATAATAAATGAAAGTATGGGAGTTTTTTTAATTGTCTTAGAGGTCGCTGACATGTAAATATGCCGGAACTTGAATTATAGGGGAAATATCATTTGATTCAGTTGTTTGGTTAATAAAAATAAAGAAAGTATATTTGAAGCTTGAATTCCTACAAATATTTTAATTTGTTCTCCTACACTTTCCATGAGCGACGTGACAATCAAACAATATCTTTTATTTTCCGCGTTATTATAATTTCTATATCAAATGTAACTTACTTGATAAATAACTTTCTAATACCAATCAAAAAAGAGTAAATCCAATAAACTATTTTACCATTTTTATATTCGACCAATTCAAAATAACTATGGATCCTTGTCGAAATGGACGGTCAAGTTGGTCTCCTAGAGTTGATTTTACCTAATGTTACTATTACGCGACTCGCACTCTAACATTTTTAATAAATCTAAAAATTAATATTTAATTACGAAACCACCTCAAAAAGCTTTTTGAGTGTTTGTACTATTTATAATAAAAGTCTCACTTTGATAAAATGAATTTAAATAGGTAAAAAATATTTTAAAAGTTCGGTCAACTACGGAATTGTACTATTGATACCGCTTTCACTAAAATATTGATTTATCTCAAACCGTTAAATCAATCGACGCACCGTTTTCGCATACACGATCTAGAAAAAATTTAGAACATATTATTTGAAAATGATTTTCTGGGCAGAAGGGCAAATTTTCCGAAGTAGCAGTTCATTTTCAAGTTTAAATTTGTTCATTTGGAATCTGGGTTCTTCTATATTTACTTAGTTTACTTATTTTCTTTTTTTATTGAATATTTTTCCCTCTCTTTTTTAATATCATTCCTTAAGTCCCATAGGTTTGATCCTTTTAATTTTACCCATTTTCTCCTTGAGCGAAGGGTACGAAATAAATCATATTTCTTTTTCGATCAAAAATACAAAAATACTATGTGAAATCTTCGGTTTTTTCCTCTTCCTATATCCCATAGGTACAGTATTTGAATCTTTTATCTAATTTTGCTTATAGATAGTTTTCATAAAAAAATCATAGGATTTGGATAATTAAAAAAAGAAGCCTTTTTTCTTTCGTAAGTTAAAAATAAAATTCACCCGATATGTTTGGTCTTTGTGAGAACCATGTGAATCCCCGCACTGCTGGATTTACATGGTTCTCATTGGTTCATATAAAGTTTTTTTATATACAAACAACATATTCTATTTTATTTCGATTTTGAAATTCGCAAGAACCCTTCTTGAATTCAATTAGATGTTAACGTAAATGAACCATAACTATGTAGTCTTATTCCTAATAGATTTACAAGCAGTAGGTGTTCTGGGTGATCACTCCTTGCGCGACCTCGGCTCCGACATTTTTATAAAATCAAAAAATGAATATCTTTAGCCGAAAAACCAAAGTGTTTTATCAACTTAAGGCTACTGAAGTCAAGCCTATACCATGCCTCAACATTCTGGAGCTTAGGCCTCCTAGGGCATCACAAATGCTTACTCAAAACACTCCAATCTTTTGACCAAAACTTCAATTCAACACTCAAGCTAAACTATCCTTCCTTCCTTAAACCCATTCGTCTCTAAACACTCCACCATAAGGATCAACAAATCTAAATCACACTCCCTCTTATTCAACCTACCATCTACTGAAGAGATCATTTCATACTCTAAAAATCATAATAACCAATGATATATAAATACAACTATGCATGCATGACAATTAACTTTATTTTCGAACTTAACATGCATATATTTGAATTTTTAACTTCAAACCAAGTCATGATACCCACGAATTATGCTCCATTAACAACTTATCATACTTTAATTTAGCAAGGCAAGTCATTACCTAGTGCATGCAAAGCAATATCAAGACTAAAACCTCACAAATTTGAACATATAGCCAAGAAATCATTTAAACTTAATAGTACTCTACCAATACCTTTAAATCATAACCTAAAACTTATATGCAAGCATTTATATCATTATATGTCGAGTAAAATGTGGCATGCATGAGTTTATACTCACATACAAGACTTGAAAACATGGGGATCATTGACATGCATGAACTTAAATCAGGAGATAAGCTTGGAAACATGATTTTTACACTAAATGCAAAGAAAAGAACTTAATTTAGCTCCATTCGGCTCCTTTTTAAGCCATTATCGAATGGTGAGGAGGGGAATGGTGGGAGTATAACACTTCACACACCATTACCTTCTCCATAAATAGTGTATCTCATGGTTTGGATCTTAAGTTCTTAAGAACCAAAGTCTTCCACTTCAGTTGTTAAATAACCTAGGCATGCAACACTTAATCACTTAAATTCTTGCACAAAATATATAAATGTAACTTGAACAAAGGTAAGAGGGTTAGGTTACACTAAGATCTTGAAGAATTGAATGAAACTTGAGTGTGTATGTTTGTGTTTGTTTGGGTTCGGCCGAGAGAGAGGAATAAGAGAGAGAAGGGAGAGAAGTAGATTCGTTGAGTGGTTAATCTTTAAAAATGATTCACTTGATGTGGTTTTGTATTTTTATGTGCTACTTGGGTAGTGGAGTGGGTAAGTACTAAACTAACTTTCTCCCAAAATAACCAAGTTTTTGCATGCAAGGTTATTCTAGTAAGTTGGTTAAAATAAAGAAGTTAGTGGGGTTGGGAATGACTTTGGTACCCATTTCTCCTTTTGGATGTTCAAATGCATGCAAGGGAAATGTGTAATGAACTTATTCACAATTCTAAATATCATTTAAAAGAATGACTTTTATATATATAAATAAAATTCCATAAATTACAAGAATTACACTATAAAATAGTTTGGAATTTTAGAAATTTTATAAGATCACTTTTAGAATTTTAGAGAAAATATATTTTTGAAAAGTACATTTTATCAACTTATAAAATCTTAAAAATCACACACAAAATTTCAGATAAAATACTTTGCTTATCAATTTATCATAATCTGCTATATTTGGTCGCATAAACATTTAATTGACACATATTCATGCAAGCTTACAATAATTACACACAAATATCCGAATACGACTCAATTACAAGTAATTAAATACCGGTCGTAAAATCCTCTTCCCCTTAAAGGATTCTGTCCCCAGAATCTAGGAGAACAAATGAGGATATTACACCCGCATATCAGACTCTAACTCTCATGTTGAATCCTCAACCTTGGGATTCCTCCAAAGTACTTTCACTGATCTCACTGATTTATTCCTAAGACTATTGGCTCAAATTCTATCACGTGCTTGACATCTAGGCTATACTTCTTGAGTAATGACACATAGAATACATTATGAACATGCTAATACTGTGGTGGCAAAGCTAGCTCGTAGGCAACTTTCCCCACTTGACCCAAATTTTCAAAGGGACCGATGTATCGCGGTGCTAATTTTACTTTCTTCCCAAATCTGGTCAATCCTTTTCATGGTGATACTTTTAACAATACCGCTTCGCCTACTTGGAAATTCACGTCTTTTCGAGATAGGTTGGCGTACTTTCATTTCATGTCTTGAGCAGCAAGTAATCTCTTCTAGATTAATTCAATTGTTTCCCTCATCTGTTGAACCATTTCGGGGCCGAGAATCTTTCCTTCTCCGACTTCAACCTAATTCGTTGGTGATCTGCACTTTCTTCTGTATAGAGCTTCGTATGGAGGCATGCCGATATTGGAATGATAGCTATTGTTGTAAGAAAACTCCACAAGCGGTAGATGATCGTCCCAACTTCCTGTGAAATCGATTGCACAATTACGTAACATGTCTTCAATTATATGAATAGTCCAATCGCTTTGACCGTCCATTTGCGAATGATACGTCGTGCTCATTTTCAACTTTGTGCCAAGACTTTCTTGAAATTACCTCTAAAATCTCGAATTAAATCGTGGGTCTCGATCCTTGTTGTGGATATGTTGTGAACTTGATGATTTTATTAACAAAACACCTTGGTAGATTTTACTTAGTGAAAAATGTAGCACTCAACGGATAAGGATTATAGTCCCGACGGATGACTTAATATAGTCCCGATGGATGATGATTTATTATCCATCGAGTGACTAGCTTGTGTAACAATAAATCTGTAGCACATTTCTGCATACACATTGTTTAGATTCTGTAGTAGTACTCAAGTCATGTTGACTTTAGCTAGATATGCAGAATAGGTTGATTAATTGTACATAGATGATGTCTTGTAATTCTGCATAAATAAAATGAAGTCAAGTTCCAGATAGCTACCTGACGGATAAACAGCAATGCCACTTGACAGATGATCAACAAGGCAACTCGACGGATGATCATGAACCCGACGGATAAAGAATTCAAACATCTGTTGATAGTGACAACACAGTCACATGCGTCGAGTGTATGCAAATGGAATGTGGAAGCCTATTCAACTGGGTTTTAGAGAACAAAGAAGCATTGTCATTTCCATGCTATTATGAAGATATTCAAAGATGCTGGAATAGAGTAATGAAGTAGCACAGTATTAGACTTGATAATTTTTGTTTTATTATCTTGTCTTATTACCTTGTAATCTTGGTGTTATATAAACCAAGAAGTAGCAAATAGAACAACAAGCAACTGAGCAAGATTATTATTCTCAGAGAAACATTTGTAAGTTGTATTCTTAGCATTTCTCGGTAAACTTAGTTGTTCAAATTTGTAAGCAGCTGTGAGCTAATTGCTACACAGAGTTCTCTTAATATAATATATATCTCTGGTGGATACATTCTAATCCACCCAAAAGTTTTTAAAGACTTGTGTTTTTAATTACTTGTGTCTTGATTCATTCCAAGATATTATTCCGCAGTTTGCAAATCAATTCACACAGTTATATATTATTAAGATAGAACATTTTATATCTTTGTGAAAAAGTTTCAAGAATTCCATTCAACCCCCCTTCTGTAATTCTTGTTGCATTGTTAGGGACTAACAATTGGTATCAGAGCAAGCTCTTGATAAACAAAGAGTTTAGAGATCACAACAAAATAGCAAGATGAACAAGAAGGATGTTGGAGTCAAGATTCCTTTTCTGGACAAAGATAATTACCATCACTGGAAGGTAAAGATGCATCTTCATTTACTTTCTCAAGATGAGGCCTATGTAGATTGCATAGAAAGAGGCCCTCGTGTACCAATGAGAGCTGCAACTGGAAATGAGCCATTTGTCCCCAAACCAAGGCATGAATGGTCTGATCCTGATATTGAACAAGTTAGGAAAGATAAGAAGCCCATGAATATCTTGTTCAATGGAGTTGATGGTGACATGTTTGACAATATCATCAATTGCAAAACTGCCAAGGAAGTTTGGTATACAATACAGATTATCTGTGATGGCACTGAACAAGTCAGAGAGAATAAGATGCAGCTGCTAATTCAGCAATATGAGCACTTTCATAGTGAAGATAGTGAGTCTCTCACTGACATTTTTAGTAGATTTCAAAAACTACTAAATGCTCTGAAGTTGCATGGAAGGGTCTATCAGACAAAAGACTCCAATCTTAAGTTCCTTAGATCTCTTCCAAAGGAATGGAAACCTATGACAGTCTCATTGAGAAACTCTCAAGATTACAAGGAGTTTACTTTGGAGAGACTGTATGGCATCCTGAAAACTTATGAGCTTGAAATAGAGCAAGATGAGAGGATGAAGAGAGGAAAGAAGAAAGGAGGATCTATTACACTAGCTGCTGAGTTAGAAAAAGAGAAGGAGATGAAGATGGAAGCTGTTGAATCAACTTCAAAGGTCTGTGAAAATAAGGGCAAGGGGCTTGTAGCAGAAAATGAAGATTCTTTGAGCCAAGATGACATGGAAGATATTGATGAACATCTAGCATTTCTTTCCAGAAGATTTGCCAAGCTCAAGTTCAAAAAGAACTTTGGAGCAGCTAAGCCAAATAGAAACATGGTGGATAAATCAAAATTCAAATGTTTCAAACGTGGCTTAGCAGGGCACTTTTCCAGTGAGTGTAGAAAGTCAGATTCCAGCAAAAAGAAGTTTGAGCCTGTGGATTATAAACAGAAATACATTGAGTTGCACAAACAAAAGGAAAGGGCTTTTATTACACAAAAAAATGACTAGGCAACAGATGGTCTAGATGAGGATGAGGATGTCAACTATGTCAATCTAGCCCTAATGGTCAAGTCTGATGAAACAGAGACAAGTTCTTCAAGTAATCAGGTAATCACCACTAACCTTGCATATTTATCTAAAGCTGAGTGTAATGATGCTATAAATGACATGTCTATAGAATTATATCATTTGCGTGTTACACTTAAGTCTTTTACTAAGGAAAATACTAAAATCAAAGAAAACAATTTGTTTCTAAGTGAGAGGAATAATGTGCTAGAGTCTCAATTCATTGAATTTGAAAAATTGAGAATTGAGTGTAAAATTGCTAAGGATGAATTAACTAAGTCCTTGAAGAAAGAAGAGATCTTGAAGAAGCAGCTTGAACGGGAACAGAAGGTGATTAAGGCATGAAAAACATCTAGAGATGTTCATGCTCAAATCACCAAAGTTCAAGGTATTGACTCCTTTTGTGATGCAGCCTGGAAGAAGGATAAGGAGAAGCTGGAATCCAATTTGGTTGAAGGATTGCTAACAGATGTAGACTCGACGGATGATGAGGGTCATCCGTCGGATAACAAAAAAAATTATCCGTCGAGTGATATAAATCCTCATCCGTCGAATGTGAGCAAGCCTGTGAGTAAAGCCAAACTTGTCAAGCTAAATGAGAAATATGGATCAGTTTCCAAGAATTTTGTTCCAGGAGAATCCAGTCAAGTAAAGAAGGAGAAAAAGGTTAATGTTGGTCATATGAATGTCAAGCAATTGAGTGACAGACTAGAAAAGATTGAGGTTAAAACAGAGGCTAAAAGGAAAAATAATAGAAATGGTAACAAGCATAACAACTACACACCTGATAAATATGCTCCAAGAAAAATCTATGTCAAGTGTGGTAGTGTAAATCATTTGTCTGTTAATTGCAAAACTACCATGCCTACTTCCATATCTGTGCTACCTCATTTTCCCAACATGAATGCCATGCCTTCTATGCCTATGAATGCTATGTCTACACAGAATATGAATGCTCAGTTTGCTAATATGCCATTTGCACCTAATCCTTATTATGCTGCATTTAGTATGCCACAAATGCCATTTAGCATGCCTTACTGGAATAACATATTTACTAATAGCATGCCATTCCCTGCTAATCAAAATATGCATGATAATTCTGCTATAATGAATGGTTTTAAAGGTCCAACTCAAATGACTAAGGATGAATCTGATATCCCCAAGTCAAATGAGATAAAACCTAAGAAACAGAAAAAAAAAAGCTAACAAGGCAGGACCCAAGGAGATTTGGATACCAAAATTAACTTGATTTGATTTTGATGTGTGCAGGGAAACAGAAAGAATCTATGGTACTTGGATAGTGGTTATTCAAGACACATGATTGGTGATTCTACCATGCTCACAGAGTTCAAGGAGAAAGCTGGCCCAAGTATGCAAGGGTTATACTGTGGGATATGGCTTGATTTCAAAAGACAATGTTATCATTGAAGAGGTTGCCTTGGTGGATGGTCTCAAGCACAATTTGTTGAGTATCAGCCAGCTTTGTGATAAAGGCAATTCAGTAACCTTCAACTCAGAAGCCTGTGTTGTGACAAACAAGAGGATCAACAAAGTGGTTCTCACTGGTGTGAGAAAAGGAAATGTGTACCCAGCTGACTTCAACTCATCAAATGCAGAATCTGTTACTTGTCTTCTTAGCAAAGCAAGTCAGGATGAAAGTTGGTTATGGCATAAGAAGCTATCCCATTTAAACTTCAAGACCATGAATGAACTAGTAAAGAAAGAACTGGTAAGAGGTATTCCTCAAGTGGAATTTTCTAAGGATGGATTGTGTGATGCCTGCCAAAAAGGAAAGCAGATCAAAGCATTATTCAGAAAGAAGCTTGATTCAACAATTGAAGAACCTTTGCAACTGCTACACATGGATTTGTTTGGACCAGTCAATATGTTGTCCATCTCAAGGAAAAGATTTTTCCTAGTAATTGTAGATAATTTCTCAAAGTTCTCTTGGACATATTTCCTAAAGTCTAAAGATGAGGCTAGTGAAATCATCATCAATCACATAAGGCAAGTCAATAATCATCCTGATTTCAAAGTTAGAAGAATCAGGAGTGACAATGGAACCGAGTTCAAGAATTCTGTCATGAGAGCATTTTATGAAGAAAACGGGATTTTGCATGAGTTTTCAGCAGCAAGAACTCCACAACAAAATGGAGTAGTAGAAAGGAAGAAAAAATCACTTATTGAAGCTACACGGACAATGTTTGAAGAGTCTAAGTTACCAACATATTTCTGGGCTGAAGCTGTAAATACTGCATGCTACACTCAGAATATTTCTCTGGTTAATCAAGCAAAATGCATGACTCCCTATCAATTGTTCAAGAACAAGAAGTCAACTCTAAATTTTCTTCATGTCATTGGCTGCAAATGCTACATCTTGAGAAATCAAACTGATTAGAATAGGAAGTTTGATGCTAAAGCAGATGAAGGAATTTTTGTTGGATATGCTGTTCGTAAAGCATATAGAGTCTACAATCTAAGAACCAACATTGTTGTGGAATCAATACATGTTGTGTTTGATGATAAAAAGATTAAAGGACTGCAAGATGGAGAATACCATGAGAGCCTCAAATTTGACAATATGGAGATGGTTAGTGATGACAGTGATGATGAAAGTGATCAAGAAACAGTATCAAAGGATAATGCAGAAAAATCCACTACTAATGAAGCACAAAATTCAACATCTGTCGAGTTGCAAAATGCTTCATCCGTCGGGAGACAACCTGCCTTATCCGTCGGGAGACAACCAGCCTCATCCGTCGGTACTCAAAATTTACCATCCGTGGGGACTTCAAAAGAAGTTAGGAGTCAGAATAGATCACTTACAGAAAGCTCCCTTTTCTCAAATCAAAGATCCATTAACTCAGGGGGAGTTTCTAATGATCAAAACTCAATCACACATCAAGACAACAATGAGGCCTCTTCATCTGGAGCTAATCTACCTCAACAAAGGAAATGGACAAAGGATCACCCCTTTGAGCTTATCATTGGTGATGTATCTTCTAGAGTTCAAACAAGGAGAGCAACTCAAGAAGAATGTCTATACATCAGCTTTCCTTCTAAGGAAGAACCAAAGAAGGTAGAAGAAGCTTTGTTGGATCCTGATTGGATTTTAGCTATGCAGGAGGAGCTAAACTAATTTGAGAGGAATAAGGTGTGGAAGCTGGTGCCCAAGCCTAAAGGAAAGAATCCAATTGACACCAAATGGGTATTCAGAAACAAGATGGATGAAAATGGCATAGTAGTCAGGAAAAATGCTAGATTGGTTGCTAAGGGCTATTGTCAACAAGAAGGATTAGATTTTGATGAAATATTTGCTCCTGTTGCAAGACTTGAAGCCATCAGAATCTTCTTAGCCTATGCAGCCCATGCCAATTTTAAAGTCTATCAAATGGATGTCAAAAGTGCCTTTCTGAATGGAGATTTGGAGGAGGAAGTCTATGTTAGTCAGCCTCCTGGTTTTGAAGATCCAAACTTTCCAGAATATGTTTACTATCTTCTGAAAGCACTTTATGGACTAAAGAAAGTACCTAGAGCCTGGTATGACACTTTGTCAAAGTTTCTTTCAGAGAATCACTTCACTAGAGGTACTGTAGACAAAACTCTTTTCTTTAGAAATGTTAATGGCTCTAGTATACTTGTTCAAATTTATGTAGATGACATTATTTTTGGCTCTACAGATGAAAAACTTTACAAAACATTTGCCAAATTGATGCAAAGTAAGTATGAAATGAGTATGATGGGAGAACTAACTTAATTTTTTGGTTTGCAAGTTAAGCAAGTTAGTGATGGAATATTTATTAGTCAAACTAAATACATTTATGATCTTTTAAAGAAGTTTGATCTAATGAATTGCACATCTGTAAAAACTCCCATGGCCACTGCAACTAAGCTTGAATTAAACACTACTGAAAAGTCTATGGATATTTCAAGTTATAGGGGCATGGTTGGCTCACTTCTGTACTTAACAGCTAGTAGGCCATATATAATATTTGCTACATGTTTGTGTGCTAGATTTCAGGCTGACCCTAGAGAATCTCACTTAGTAGCTATTAAGAGAATTTTCAGATATCTCAAGGGAACACCAAAACTTGGCATTTGGTACCCTAGAGATTCTGGTTTTGATCTAACTGGTTATTCAGATGCAGATTATGCAGGTTGTAGAATTGATAGAAAAAGTACAACAAGAACCTGTCAATTTCTAGGAAACAAGCTTGTGTCCTGGTTCAGTAAAAAGCAAAATTCAGTTTCTACCTCTACAGCTAAAGCTGAATATATTGCTGCTAGCAGTTGCTATGTATAGATTTTGTGGATGAAAAACTAATTGCTAGACTATGGTCTGCAAGTGGAAAGAATTCCCATTTTCTGTGATAACACAAGTGCAATTGCCATCACTGAAAATCCAGTGCAACATTCAAGAACAAAGCACATAGACATCAAGTACCACTTCATAAGGGAACATTTGATGAATGGTACTGTGGAACTACATTTTGTTCCAAGTGAAAAGAAGCTTGTAGATATATTTACCAAGCCACTGGATGAATCCACCTTTTCAAGGTTGGTAAGTGAGTTAGGTATGTTAAATTACTCTTGAATCTTTATGAGATAATTTGCAAGTTGAATTGCAGCCAGGAATTTAATTGATTTTTCAGTCTCAGATGGAATTTTGGCTAAGTCAAAATTTACATCTCGACGGATGATCTTTATCCATCGAGTTTGATCATCCGTCGGAATACTATTTGTTAATAAAAATCAATTATTCTTCTGGAATATTTTATGACTCGACGAATAACAGTTTATCCTCATCCGTCGAATTGTCTGAATCCTAGCCGTTAATTTCCTGAACATTATCCATCGAGTATACTTACAGTTTGTAAGCATAACACGACGGATAATTAGTGGAATTTTTACAGTTTATTTTTTAAAATGGCTATTTTGGGAAATTCTTATTGGTTACTTTATCTCACTTTATTATTTTTAACAGCTATTTTTGAGACAGTATAAAAGCATAATTCATTTTCATTGCTTTTCTTTTATCATTCTCAAATCATCTGCTCTAAATTCTCTCTTTCTCTAAAGCAACTACCATCTCTATCTCTGCAATTTTCACTCTCTAACAATGGCACCAGTAGTCAAGATCATGTCACAAACTGGATACATCTATGAGAAAAACAACTTCAAGGCTCTAGTAAACAAGGGGATTCAACATTCAAGTGACTACCACAAAATGATGGATTTGGTGAAGAACTGCAAACTCAGCTATGCAATGCTAGAATCACCCACCATCTTCTGTGAGGTTGTTGAAGAGATGTGGACGACTGCTACATACAACTCTACTGATAAGACCATCACACTCACTATTAAAGGTAAGGAATTTTGTATCAATAGTGATGTTATTAAAGCATGTTTCAAAATTCCTGGTAACACTGTGACCTCACCACACACAGATACTGATATTGTTAATATGCTTAATTCCATGAACTATGCACTCTCTACTTCTAAGTTAAGTGATATTAGGAGGTTGGGTCTTAGGAAAGAATGGAGTTTCATGTGTGATGTAGTTACCAAGGTCTTTTCTGGTAAAATCAGTAATTTTAATTATGTCAATATTTCTATGCTTAACATGCTTTACATGCTAGTTATAGATAAGTTCTTTAATTTTAGTGATCTTGTTTTGTTTGAGTTGGGGTCTAAATTAGGGGAGTTAAACAAGAGGGGTAAAAATGTCTAAATCAGGATCCCGATTCATGGATCTCTCGGTTCGAGAAATCAAAATAAGAGGATCGAACCATCTCTTCTGACTCTTTTTCAAAGTCGATAAATGTTGGTTGATCATATATTTCATTCTAGTTCTATGATTCAGAGTATCCTTTCCTATTTGATCCCTTTGAATTCCATATTCGAAGTTGCGATCGGATCTATTCATTAAAAAGAATCGATTCAATACATTTCTTATGTACCTATAGGTGCTATATTGTATTTGAATCAGATTTCGGATCAATCTATATTGATTGACTGCCTCCATTAGGTTGTTGCTAGCAAATACCATTTTTTTTTGTTTTGGATCTTCCAAATCATCTAACCACCTTTGTGAGGAAATTATGCTTGAGAACCCAAACAACAAATTAGATTTTTGGGTTCAAGAGAGAAGAATTATTGTAGATTTAAACAGGGCAAACCATCACAAGGAGGTGCCACTCTTCTATTTCCCTGTAATGAAAGCACCTCAGGTAAGTGAGGTAAGTTCATTTGTCCCTACTATTCCAACCTCACAGATTTCTTTGAATTTAGTGTAGCTATGACAACTGTGTTAATGACCCAACAGTTGCCTACCCAAGCTACTAAACCATCAAAAATTTTAAAATCCAAATCAAAGAAAGCCCCCTCTGATATCTCTCAAAAGATGCCAGTTATAAAATCCACCAAACCCAAAGAGGGGAGTGTGAAGGTGGGTAAGGTAGGTGAGGAACATGGTGAACATAAAAGAAACCCTAAGGATAAGCTTGGAGAGGTGAGTGTTTCCCAGCCTAGCCACACTGGAGTTTCCCAACAAACTGCAGTGCTTAAAAAAGACAAAAGATCATTTCTAGCTACATCCTCCCAAAAGGATATGGCTATTGAACAAAGCTCTCAGCCAAGAGCACAGGCCAAAAGGGTAAGGGGCACTAGCTCACCCCAAACTTATGCCAGAAAGAAGAAATCAAAAACCTTTGGGGATGCACAGGGTTCACACACTGTGTAAACTGGTGCTAAAGACACAGTCATTGTACCTTCTCAAATTCAGTTTGATGTGGCTCCAATAAATGTGGAGTCACAGCCAAAATCTTTAGTTATAGAAGCACCTCACACACCAAATTCTCCCACAAACTCTCTGGATGTGGATATGATCAACACATCAATTCCTAATTCCCCTTCTTTAACTCTGTTGGGGAAGCCAAAATCTAATGCAAGTGAGCATCATCTTTTAGATGATTTATTGGCTCACTTGCCAATTCTTTCAGGAACTGTTGAAACATCTGTGCCCAAAATCTCATCAATCTGCACAGAGTCCACAATAGTTTCAATTCCAAGTTCACTCATTTCTACTCTCTCGATGGATATTGCTCATCCGTCGAGTAGTGATTGTATCCCGACGGATAAGCTTAACAACAGTTATCGGCCGGATAGTCAAACTGCTAACCCGACAGATATCCCTTATCCGTCGAGTGTCTCTGCACAACTTAAAATTTCATCAATTATCTCAAGTGCAGAAAACTTAGTGGTAGTACAGTCACTCTTAGGATTGAGGGAAGAGAGTGTTATGAGTGAGAGTCTGGGTTGCTCCCAGGAAAAAGGAGAGGAAAAGAGTGAAAATAAGCAATCGAGTTCTTCAGGATTGGCAAAAGAGAATGAGAGGAGTCCCACCTTAGATGGTGAAGGTGGGGGTTGTGAGGGTGGGGAGCCAAGGTGAGACCTTGATGCAACAAAAGAGAGAACACGAGAGAAATACAGGTACTTGAGCTAGAAGGATGGATGTCATTGCAAGTTGAGTTAATGGATGTCCATGATGCAGACAGGGAGGGACTATCTCAGCAACCTCAAGTTGTTATAGATTCCACCTCCCTTGATGCTAAGACATTTACTCACCCTTGTTCCATCTTATCAACTTCTAGCTGAATAGGGCAATGATAATGCAGAAAGGATGCTCAACTTGGTGCACACCACACAGTCAATGCTAAGGGCTAAGGATGCCATCACAGCTTTGCCCTCTACAGCTGGTGATGTTGATTATGAGACTGGTGGTTCAACAGATTTCTTTGGAGATGAAGGTGGAGATAGTGAAGAAGAGCCATGGACATAGAGGGAGAAGTAGGTTCTAGCTCAAGATCAGGCATGCCATCATGGGCATTTTCAAAGTATTATGATGAACATTACTTCAAGACAACCCTGATTCAACTCATAAATCAGACAAATTCTGCTCTTCAAACCACCACAAATGCCAACACCAAGAAGCTCCTTCAAGCATATCTTGCTTCTCTGCAACTACAACAAATTTAAGGCTTCCAACATGTTAGAGATGTCAACACCATCAAAGGAGATATTGATGAGATGAAGAAGGCTATTTCTGACAAAATGGACTCTAAGCTTTCAGAAGCTACAATGCTTGATATTAAGAGATAGCTCAGAAAAAATTCTGATCTTGCCACAAAGATAGATGCCTTGGATACAAGGATGACAGCTATGGAAGCATCTATTACAACAATTCATTCACATCAAGCTCAACAGACAGACTTGCTTCAGAAATTGGTGGCTGCACAAACCTCCTCTTCTACTCAACTTGATGATAACAAAAAGGGGGAGAAAGGACCAAGTGAGGGGGAGAAACAGTTTAACATTCAAATCAGTAAAGTAATTGTGCCTACAATTGCTTTCACCAAGCCACCAGTTACAGACAACTATTGATCTGATAAATGAAGCAGCAACCAATATAAGAGCAGCTGAAAAGAATCAGTTGAGTCCAATCAACTGGGAGAAAATTGATGAGGACATTCAAAAGAAGTTAGGGCTAGTAAAGAAGCCAGAAAAGTCAGCCATTCATCACTCTCAAGTCACAGCAAATCTCTGTGAATGAAATGAGCATGATCTATCTGGAAAGGGGACAACCATCCTGCATCAAATCTCCAAAGGCTGAAATAATTCTGAAGCCAAGGGTGAACTATCCAAAATCATCATTAAAGAACCCTTTGGATACAGTGTATGAGATACCTAAGCCTGATGAGAAGAAACTGTTGTCAAGGTCAATTGCCTTCTACAAGGATCCAGTTGATTCAGCCTTAAAACGGAGAATTGCTAAAGTTTTCAGGAATGGGAAAGAAATTTGTGTGGTGGCTGGACATCCTCAATTTGCTCAAGTAAAGAGAGAAAAAAGGCAAGATTGAAGCAAGCTGCTCTAGATGCTAAAAAGGCTAAACAAAAGAAAGAGCAAGCTGCTATCATGGCCAGGCTACAAGCTGTGAAACCAACACAACAAATTCCTGCTCAGCCATCTGAAATCACTAAATCTCAAGATCCAAAGAAGCAAGTTGAACCATAACAGAAGAAACCTCAAAGATACAAGGAATTGGTCAATAGTACCAAAAGGAAATTGGACTTTGTTGATAAGGAATTAGGAGGATCAGTTTTCCAAGGAACCCACTCCAACTATAACTCAAGCATCAAAACCCTATGTGGTATTTGAAGAAATTAAAGCGGTGGATCCTTACAGGAACATTCATGGTGATCCTATTGTGCCTAAGGATGAACCAATAGACTGGGAAAGTCTACTAATTCCTGACATTAATTTGTCAGTCCTCAGCAAGCCAAAAAGAACAAAGTCAAGAGCAGTCAAGAAAGTGAAGTTGTCACCTCTCAAATCCAAATCTCTAACTAAAGCACAATCCAAAGTCAACAAGGGAGATTACATGTACTTGTGTGACATCAAGGAATTCTCTGATCTAAATCTCTATCTAGATGAACTAGAAGAAGTGAGAGGGATTGATGCCTACAGGAATCTACCTAAAAGGTTAGTTTTCAAGTACAAGGGAGGAAAGGAGATTCAATGGCCACTTCACAGGATCCTTCAAGAAAGCCAAGCTGTACTGATAAAGGTTTATTTATCATTCAAGAAGAACTTTGGATTCAATGTAACTGCAAGAAGACTGGTTCTAAAGAATATTGAAGAACTGAGGAGTATTAGAGCTAAAGATGCACTCCCAAAGACTCTAATTATTCCTTTCATAGGGAGAAGAGTGCATCAAAGGCCCTACTGGCTGATGGAGTTCATAGATGATAAAGGAGTGAGAAGATTTATCAGATTAGAAGACCAATTGAGCATCTCTAGCAATGAGACTCTTTTGGAAATGCAAGAAAAGCTAAATCACTCAGAATCTGATGAACTGGAATTCCACAGACAGCTCCAAAATCAGATAAAAGAAAACAACAGATTGCTTGGAAAGAGATCCAGATCTTCAAGGAAATAGATTATTCTGCTCAGGCTAGAGGAGCACCTTGAAAATGACTGTGAGCAAATCTTTGTACATTTTGTTAATTAAAGCACTTTACAGTTTTATCTACTTACTTTCAAGTTGTATTCTTAGGGTGTTTTGTTATCATCAAGTTTCTCTTAATTTATGGCTACAATTCCACTAGACATAAATTGGGGGAGATTGTTGTGGATATGTCGTGAACTTGATGATTTCATTAACAAAACACCTTGGTAGATTTTACTTAGTGAAAAATATAGCACTCGACGGATAAGGATTATAGTCCCGACGGATGACTCAATATAGTCCCGACGGATGATGATTTATTATCCATCGAGTGAGTAGCTTGTGTAACAATAAGTCTGTAGCACATTTCTGCATACACATTGTTTAGATTCTATAGTAGTACTCAAGTCATGTTGACTTTAACTTGATATGCAGAATATGTTGATTAATTGTACATAGATGATATCTTGTAATTCTGCATAAATGAAATGAAGTCAAGTGCCAGATAGCTACCCGACGGATAAACAACAATGCCACTCGACAGATGATCAATAAGGCAACCCGACAGATGATCATGAACCCGACGGATAAAGAATTCAAACATCTGTTGACATTGACAACACAGTCACATGCGTCGAGTGTATGCAAATGGAATGTGGAAGCCTATTCAACTGGGTTTTCGAGAACAAAGAAGCATTTCCATTTCCATGCTATTACGAAGATATTCAAAGATGCTGCAATAGAGTAATGAAGTAGCATAGTATTAGACTTGATAGTTTTGTTTTATTATCTTGTCTTATTACTTTATAATCTTGGTGTTATATAAACCAAGAAGTAGCAAATAGAACAACAAGCAACTGAGCAAGATTATTATTCTCAAAGAAACATTTGTAAGTTATATTCTTAGCATTTCTCTGTAAACTTAGTTGTTCAAATTTGTAAGCAGCTGTGAGCTAATTGCTACACAGAGTTCTCTTGATATAATATATATATCTCTGGTAGATACATTTTAATCCACCACAAAGTTTTTAAAAACTTGTTTTTTTAATTACTTGTGTCTTGATTCATTCCAAGATATTATTCCGCAGTTTACAAATCAATTCACGCAGTTATATATTATTAAGATAGAACATTTTATATCTTTGTGAAAAAGTTTCAAGAATTCCATTCAACCCCCCTTCTGTAATTCTTGTTGCATTGTTAGGGACTAACAATCCTAAACTGTCGACACGGGTACTCCGTGGCGTAATACGATCTCGCGCACATATAAGTGAACCAATTTATCCAACAAAGACCTTACATTGATTGGAAGAAAATACGCTAACTTCGTAAGGCGGTCAACTATAACCCATATAGCATCGTTTTCGAATTTTGTTTCGAGGAAATCATACTATGAAATCCATAGCAATATTCTCCCACTTCCATTCTAGAATCTTTAAAGGCTGAATTAAACCACCAGATCTCCGAATGTTCCGCCTTCACCCTTTAACAAGTGTAACACTTAGTGACCCATTCTGCAATTTCTCTTTTCATATTTGGCCACCAGAACTTCTTCTTCAAGTCCTGGTACATCTTCATGCTTCCTGGATGAATTGAAAATCTTGAGTTGTATGCCTCTTGCAATATCTCATCCTTTAGTTCGGTCACCTGTGGAATCCAGATTCTTGATGAAAATCTAAATACACCTTGGTCATCTTTTTACGTGCACAATTCTTCTCTAGTTAGTTGATTATTCTCCTTGCTCAATACCTTTTCCTGACATCTCCTTATCTTTTCCAACAATTCTGGATGTAACATAATAGCTTGACACATTTTGTAACGCCCTCCAAACCCGGGGTATAAGTCTGGGGGTTACTAGCTAATCTCCAGACCTGTACAACCTGTGTAATTATTAAGCAGATATATATCTAAACCCCATTAACACTAGCCAGGACCTTTTTAGGTTGAAGTATGAAAACAAGAACCACATTCTACTTTTATTATAATCCAAATTTAAAATCTTACAAAACTCTCTTTATTACAAACCATTGTCTAACAAGTTTTAAACTACATTTCTTGCTCATTTAAACACACATTAACTATCTACACTACACCTGCTCAGGCAACTCAAAACTTTCCTCCTGAATTGGGATCAGCACTTTTGGTATGAGAGGATCCTGTGGCTTGACTCGCTTCTTTACCACTCGAGTCCTGATAGGTTTCATTTTTCTTCTTAACTGAAAAAAATAAGGTGAATAATAACAAAAAGGAGGTGGGACATAAGTTGCTCAACAAGTCCATAATATAAGCAGTATTATGTTAAGCTAAATGAACCGGTAATTTGGTTACATCTGCAAAGATATAACCACGCAAGAAAAGAACGAAGGCCGTTATCGGCGAGTATCAATAAACTAAACTGGACACAAGTTCGCACCTATATCTTGCTGATCAGCCATGATACAGTACAGATCCATACCTCAATGTATAGATCCATTCGGGTACCCAGGCTCTACGGCCCAACACAAGGATCCCGTTAATTCCCGGTCCTTAGGATCAGGTGTATACCTGACCCTAATCGCCACCATCCAGTCCATCGGTGAGAAAGTGGAACAATCGATATGCTTTGATATATCCCAACATCAGAGTATATCAAGATATATGTATATATATTTATATATAACTATTAATATGAGTAGAGGATTCAACAAATTAGGAGAAATCAAGAATCGAAATAAAATATGAACAAAGGAATAATATTTGTGTATCGGTGTTTGTGAACAGGAGTTATCAATGTGTAACTGTTAGTCGCTAAACACACGCTAAAATTCACGCAAGTATACGCGTTCGTAAGTAGTATAAGATATAAATCAGATTTTTTCCCACAGAGACTTGTTTAAGTTAACTTTGTGATTTATGCACTTATGCAACAATGATATGGCTATTATTCAATGCTAAAATGAATAATAAATTGGGTTTTGATTATACTACAATTAACTATTGAGAATTATACTAAAGAATATTAACTAAAGAGATTAATTAGAGTTGAATAATATATGACACAAATATGGGATTCTGACTTCATTAAGTACTTCATTCAATAGCCTTTCTGTTCTTAACCTTAGCATGTAATGGTGATGAAACTACTCAGATAACACGAAACTAGTAAACGCCAACTTTCGTTGTACGAATACCCTACTACCAAGCATCCACAAAAGAGATAGAAGTTGAATAGACACCATGCTTAGTCCTTATATGTCTATAAGAATTGAAAACATAACGGTTTAATGTATAAGTTATCTATCATAATTACATAGGGAAAGTAAGATGGTTAAAATTACCTACGAATCATGCATGACAATAACACATGAACCTATGCTAGCATGGCAGGTACTAAATCATTAAATTCACTGTCGCTTCATTAAGAATTAGCACGCTATCTTATAAGTTCGCGACACTCATAAGACGAATAAGCACAACCAATACTAGGTTATCATACAATCACCATACACTAAGGCATCGAACAAATTAACTAAAGAAATCCATAAATAAATCTGCTAGAACCCCACGATAATGATTAGCCCATAATCGGACTCATCATCAACGTGGGTTCCGATGAAAGCATGGTATAATAAATGTAATCTTTATAAACTAATAATAAACAAAGTACGAAATCCAGAGTATAAACTTCAACAAAACAAGAAACGAGCATCCAAGATTATAACTTAGAACAAAGATTCGTAAGAATAAATTAGATCTTCTTCGCCTTCGTTGAATTGTGCTATAGGTCTTCTCATCGTCTTCTCCTTAAGCTCCATTATGTCTCCTTTTTAAAAACGTCTTTTATTTAGGTATATATAGCAGCCCATGCAAAGTAGAAGTCCTCCAATCAGAAGCCAAGTATAATCAGGATTTTAACATCCCGACCTGACGCGGCCGCGCACTTGATCAGCGCGGGTGTGTTGTGTCTCTGAAGTTTGGGCGTGGGCGCGCGCTATGACAGTGCGGGCACGCTGGCCTCCTGGATAAAATTCTGCTTTCTTTCTTTTCTTGCTGCAATGAGTTGGTTTCCCGAGCTTTATTCCTTGGACACCATCCTGACACCATATTAGCATCAAATCAATGCTAATTTACTTGAATTCCGGATTAATGCCTAAAATGCAAAAACACTAGAAAACACATTAAAACAGCAACAACTTGAGTACAAATACACCAATTCAAAGCTTAATAGAGCGTTATAAAGTGTCATAAATTCCACTCAACATACCCCCAAACTTGAATCGATGCTTGTCCTCAAGCATAAACAGACTCAAAGAACAAGAAATAAAAATGCTTGAATGCAACTAAATGAATACAACGATCCCCAATAGAATAACTAAACCAATCAACATGCAACATCTCAACAAATGCAGTTAGTCGCATAAAGATCAATTAAACCCCACAAATCAACCTACAAACCATAGACGTGTGTGTGTGCAACTGCTTACAGATATACTATTGCAACTAGATCAATAATCATGACTCATTACTCATCAAAGCAATCGCAAGGTTATAAATAAAATAAAAGCTAGACTCAAAATAACTTATAACACTTCAATTCTGATTTTGGAGTTTTATAAGGATACATGCTTTTATTCACAACAAAACAACACAAGTATGCTTATTTGACCGTGCAATGAGTGAGGTCCACAAAAGACTTATACAATAGTACCCATGTAACGAGCGTTAGGTTAGTAGATCCCAGACTATAAAAGCCTTAGGTTACTAGGCACAAAGTTCCCTAAGAACTTAATAACTCGAGTACTAAAGAGCCCACTCGTGATCAATTATACATAACACTTATTTTTTCTTTTCTTTTTTTTTTCTCTTTTTTTTCTTTTTTCACAAATTTCCGAACGAGTGTGTTTCGCTCCATCTCGCTCAACCCTAGACTACTCATATAAATATGAGCCGGCTACTAGCCATTTAACACCTAGCCATAACAACTATCAATGAAATCTAATTTCTAAAAATCCATGTTATTTTATCATTAAGAGAATATCCTAAATTCTAAATATAAACAAGCGATTAAACCTCGACAAACAAACAAACCATGATCATGATCTAGCACTCAAGCAACCTATAAGACTTAGTAAAATACAATTGTCTCTAGCATGCAAATCAATTCAACAGGACTTAACATCACTAAATACATCACTACACTAGCATCAATATCACACATCAATCGGAAAAATCATCTAAGGGATCATGTTATTATGCAAATGCATGAACTATATGAACAAACTATCATAAAAACTACAAAAATAAAAAAAACTACATGATAAAATATGCAACTATATGCACTAAACTATCATGAATATGCAAACTATATACGACTCACACAAAACATATTCCTTCAACTAATACCCCCAAACTTAAAATTTTTATTATCCTCAGTGAAGGTAATAGTAAGGAATCAGGCATACCTACTCAAAATCAGGATCCTCACCCCCAACAGGTGGAGTGTCAGGCATGTTTGGAGGTGGATACATGGAGTCCTCACCAAATACTGGCCACTGGATATCAACACATGTGGCTCTGAATGTAGTCCCTAGTGCCTAGGGTGAGATCACCTGCAAACCGACTATGGATGTCATGCATCGTATCCATCCTCCTCGCTAAACACCTATACTGCGTCATGCTCAAACCAACTCCAACATCCACTCCTACTTTCTCCAGCTCCTGCTGTGATCGACCAGCCTCCTTACCTAACTAAGATCTCCATGCAGTCCTGTTTGACTAAGCTGCCCCAGCAGCTGGCCTCCCACCAGGCAGATGGTCAAAAGAATAACCAAGTCCCTTCAAATCAGGCTTGCCTCCATCCCACTCTTGCATCATCGCCAAAGTGGTGCTGTTAATCGGAGCACTCGGAATTTGGAGCTGCTCGTGTGCTAGCCAATGAACACCAACTGCCACACACAGCTTCGTCACAACAGACACATAGGGTATAGAACCCGTAGTACTCCCTCACAAGAATCTCAGAATACCCTAGTAAATCACCATCCCAAGGTCCACATAATCACCTTGAAGAATAACCCACAACAGCCGTGCACGCTCCACAGTCACATCATACACATGAGAAGATGGAATGATCTTAGCACAGATAAACGCATTCCATGCACGAGCAAACCTGTTCATGCTCGAAGCAGGGAACGCGGAATAATGATTCATGCCCCTCTTGAACTTCCAATGAGTCTCCGGCACACACAGAGTAGCAACTATCAAATCCAAATCAAAGTCCTCCGGAGTCTTATCGATCCAGGTGTCCTGACTGGGCTTTCTCGCGGGTTACTCAATCACCCTCCTTATCGCAATCGCACTGTACTCCACCGTCATCCCCCTAACCACAGTGAAACCATTCTTCTCCGCCTTTGCATTAACATAGAACTCTCGAACAATACTCATGGGCACAACAACGGGTGCCTCACAAAAAGCAACCCAGCCCATCTCCAAGATCATCTCCAACAACTTACCATCTTTCCCCGATGGCAGAAAACCTTGCTCCTTTGCTATAGGCTTCGAGAGAAGCCTCGTATACTCCGCTTCAGCCTCGGGAGTCAAAAACCTCATCCTTACACCACCTGCACTCGAAGAATCAGTGGTGTTGCTGCTGACTTGAGTTCTTTGTCTCTTGGGTGCCATTGGCATTGAATAAGAGATAATAAAAGATAAGTGTTTGAGAGAAAATTGTGTATAAGTATATGTATTTATAGGAGGTGAGAAAAGAATTAGATATGGAATAGAAGTGGGAATTGATTATGGGAATAGTGGGAATAATGAGTTTGATTTGGAGAGGGAAATTTGGGATGTGGAAGAGTAAAATTCGGGTAAAAATTGATTTTAAAAGAAGTCCCCAATTTTCACTTCACAAACTGCTGTTTTTTTTCTGAATCGTGACCCCAGCACGGTCGCCCGCTAGAACAGCGCGGTCGCCCGCTAGAACAGCGCAGGCGCGCTCACCTTCTGCCAGCGCGGGCGCGCTTGGTTTCTGGAATTCCAGCGCGGCCGCGTGTAATATCTGGAATATGACGTGTACTTATTTTTATTAATAAATAAATTATGTGTATAGCTTCAGTTAGCTATATGTTGTTTTATTATTATCTATTGGTAATTTGTGGTGTATAGGGTTGTTCGCGTAAGTAATTATTGAGCTGTATTATTTTTGTTTCACTTATAAAAGTGGATTTAATGCAGATTTATTTGCATAAATATTTGGATTGTCTCTAAAATCATTTTTATGGTTTTATAATTACAATAAGTATTTTTGGGATTTTATAAAATTTAGAAATCAATATTTCATCAATTATTTAGCCCTGTATGATTTTCTGATTGCATTTATTTGTAAAATTCGCATTTAATTCCATAATTCTTCAAAAATTATGAAACCTATATTTATCTAAGTTTGGAATATTCCGAGAATTTTAAAATGATTTTGGGAATTTTTGGGATTAATTTCACCTGCGCGTTGTTTCGTTTATTCGTTAAAAACTGGTATAAATTTTGTTTCAAAAATTATTTTAAAATTACGAAAATTTTATTCTACTGGTTTTGAATTATCCCGGAAATTTTAAAACTATTTTTGGTAAATTTTAAGGTTATGTTTACCCGTAAAATCTTTTTCGTTAAATCGTTAAATTTGGTGACAGAGATAGGATTTCCAGCTATAAACCAAAAGGATACGTGTCCAATTTTAGGACACGTGGCTTATTGTGCTAACAGGGTAAATTGGGTACCCGGGTTCTTTATTTTGCCGACCCAGACCAAAGCATCAATCTTTCATTCCCTTTATAATCTCTCAATCTCTCTCTATCATATTCCTTGCTTCTCTTTCCCGTTCTTGTCGCCTCTGTACACAGGTAATACCCCGCCGCCTGGTTTCTTCCAGTCTGTGCTCCGGTTAGCCGCCTTGAATCCTCGATTTCTAGTCTGTTTCCGGTGATTACCCAGCCTGACTTTTGGTTTGCTGTGTATATATAACTATATATATAGTTCTTGTGTGTATTGTGTTTGTTGTGGTGCCTGCCGCCGCCCTCACCGTTTTCCGGTGAGTTTCAGTGGCGCGTGAGGCACGTGCAGGGTGTCCTGCGTTAGCTATTGTCGTTTGTTATTCGGTTCAATTAATTCTGAGTTGTGTTTTTTTTATAGGAAATTATTTGACTGGATTTTGTGAAATAAAATAGTTAATTTGTGCGAGAATGAATTATATAATAATCGGTGAAGATTCGCGATGGAAACCCGATTTATATGGGCACCCGCGAATTTTTACCACCGTCCGCGATGAATTTCGACGAGCGGACGGTGAGCTATGATGATACGATCTGAGTCCTATGATTTAAAATATAAAAATATGGATAATGATTAATAACTATAATAGAATTGGTATTTGGGAATATGTGGATTGTGATTGTTGTTGTGGTTGGGACTTGTAAATTGGATTGTGTTGTTGATTTGACGTCGAGTTGTTCGACGGGTTAGTCCGATAAATAAAGGAAGTGCTGCCCGATTTCCGAGAAATTAAATTTCGGAAATATGGGAGCATATCCAATAATTATCGAGACATCGAGCGAATATATATAAATATATGAGCATATGTTTTATACGAAACTTGATTTTATGTTGTGGTGAAATGTTTTGCCAAAACCAATAACCCTAATTTCGTACAATGAGGAGTATACGTATTTTCTGGAAACAAACACCGAACTGATTTTTGGGAACATGAACCCTAAGTGATACGTGTATTATTATATGAAGTATGTTACGAGTCGGGTTTTGTTAACGTTCGGGTAGATTGTTAGCGAAGATATGTCAAGCATAATCGAATGTCCAAGTTAGGGTGTTTCGACCTTGTAGGTTCTAGTCGGAAGGCCCGAGAATTGGCATTGGATGAAAGATAGTTTGGTGGTCAGTCGAAAAGCTCAGTAAGGTTCCAATCAAAAGACTTAAGTGTTGAGGTCGAATCTAGAGTGATCTAGTGGATAGGCAATAAAGCCTGAGCGACAGAGTCAACTCAGAGTCGATCAGTAATAGTTGTAAAGCCCTGCAAGGCAAGTACTTCTAAAACTTTTTTCGAGATATAATGCAAATATTTCTGAATTCTCTCGTGACAAATTGTTAAGTATTCAAAATAGCTCTGTTTTATATTATAAGTACTTTGAATCATTCAGCCTTGAATCTGAGCCACATCATTTGATCTTTGAGCCGTAAGCCTTATTCTTGTGAACCATTCCTTGTTGATTTACCAGAGAATAAACCACACAAATACGATACTACTCCACAAATATATACCCATCATATACCAAACAATGAAACAGAATTGTTTGAACATACAGAAACTTTTATACTCAACCATACCTTGTGACATCAAAGAACTAAACCTCGTAAAATCATTGTTCATCTAATACCGGATTCTCCTACAGGCTGAAGGCCATTTCTTATACATACTTTGATACACCCTTGTGATACTCATGAAATGCATCATGGTTTTATACAAATGTTTCATCATTGTTGATTATGATCTTGTTTTATTGAGTAAAATAGTTATTCATATTGAATTGCTTTAGAATTGGATAGTTTTCTTAATATGGACCAGATTCTTGGTCAGACCAGATTTGTGGTCGAATTAGGCCAATGTGTGCCTTGGATCCAGTTTATAGAGCAGAGTTGTGTGCCTTGTTGGGGGTTAGTGTATGACTGATCAGCAGCCTAACCTTGGTTTTAAAATTTAAAATGAATATCCAATTCTAATGATTGTTTAACAAGAAACTTGATTCTTGTGAATCATTTCATTTGAACATTGTTTAACCTCAGTTATCGTTATTATGACTTGCTGAGCTAGTTAGCTCACTCTTGCGAAACTTTTTATGTATTCTACAGTTAAAAAAGGATATGGTTGATAGCGAGGTTCCTCAGTCCACGGTACGAGCTAGGATGCTAGCAGGAGCTTCATACGGTAGTGAGATAGTAAGATTGTAAGAAAAATTTCATTATCAGTTGTAAGTCAAATTAGTTGGGATTTGGGTACGTTGTAATAAAAGTTAAGGTTGTGGCTTGTTTTCATACTTTAACATGTTGCGATTCATGGTTGTGTAAAGCAGGGTCATTGCAAATAATATTTCTTATACAGGTTTATATATTGTGTATGTGTTGTGGACCTCAAACTTCTAACCCGGGTTTGGAAGGCGCCACACCGCGCGCTAGATTAGCGCGGGTGTGCTCAGCTTCTGAAGTTGGCCATAAAATTTTCTGTTTTTCTGATTTTTTTTTGTGTTTTTCTCTTTTTTTCTTGCTTCCTCTACATAGTAATGTAGAAAAAACTTGGGTTGCCTCCTAAGAAGTGCTTCTTTTATGTCGTTAGCTCGACATAGAAATGCGAGATCAAACGGACAATAAAACGGCACTAACCACCTCGCGGTTTGCCGTGTCACCCTAGTAATGCTTCAACCTCTGACCATTTACCTTGAATGCTTGGCCTGGATCATTCTCAAAAATCTCCACCGCTCCATGTGGAAACACAGTTTTGACAACAAACGGCCCTGACCACCTTGACTTCAATTTTCCAGGAAAAAGACGGAGACTGAGAGTTGAACAAGAGAACTTGTTGCCCAGGCACAAATGATTTGAGCACTAGAACCCTATCAGTACAACCTCTTGACTTTCTCCTTATACATTTTGTTGTTTTCATATGCTTGAAGTCGAAACTCGTCGAGTTCATTCAATTGAAGCATCTTCTTCTTTCCAGCTGCATCCAAATCAAGATACAACTTCTTCAAAGCCCAATACGCTTTATGCTCCAGCTCCACCGACAAATGACACCCCTTACCATAAACCAACTAAAATTGGGACATTCCCAATGGAGTCTTGTATGCTGTTCTATATGCCCAAACAGCTTCGTCAAGCTTCAAAGACCAATCTTTCCTTGATGGACATACAACCTTCTCTAAAATGCGCTTGATCTCTCTATTAGATACCTCGGCTTGACCATTCGTCTGAGGATGATAAGCCGTAGCAATACGATGATTCACATTATATCTTTGCATCATAGCAGTGAACTTGTGATTGCAAAAATGTGATCCCTCATCACTGATTATGATTCTTGGAGTTCCAAATCTTGTGAATATCTGCTTATGAAGAAAATTAAGCACTACTTTCGCATCGTTCGTTGGCAACACCTTAAGTTCAACCAATTTTGACACATAATCAACTGCCAACAAGATATACTGATTGTTACAAGATGAGACAAATGTCCCCATGAAGTTGATTTCCTAAACATCAAAGACTTCAACCTCGAGAAGCACATTAAGAGGCATCTCATCCTTCTTGGATATATTACCCACACGTTGACATCGATCACATTTCAAAATGAACTGATGCACGTCTTTAAAAAAAGTTAGCCAAAAGAAACCTACTTGAAGAATACGAGCTGCTGTCTTTTCTCCACCATAGTGTCCTCCATAAGCCGTTGAGTGGCAATCTCGCAAGATCCCCCACGTTTCACTGTGAGGAATACATCTCCTAATGATTTGGTCCGCTCTTTATCGAAAAAGATACGGCTCATCCCACATATACCACTTCACTTCATGAAAAAAACTTCTTCCTTTGAGCGTATGTGAAGTCGGGAGGCATGATATTATTACTCACAAGGTAGTTATTAATGTCTGCAAACCACGGTTCCTCCTTTTGCACTCCAAACAGCTGCACATCGGGAAAAGACTCATTTATTATTATCTTATCCAGTGAAGTTGCACTTGAATCCTCTAAACGCGAGAGATAACCAGCGACTTGATTTTCAGTCCCTTTTTTATCCTTGATCTCTAACTTAAATTCTTAAAGCAAAAGAACCCATCTGATCAATCTAGGCTTCGAGTCCTTCTTTGAGACGAGATATCGAATTGCAGCATGATTAGTGAAACTTGTCACCTTCGTCCCAAGCAGATAAGATCAAAATTTCTCAAAACCATAGATAATAGCCAAAATTTCTTTCTCCGTAGTAGTATAATTCAGTTGAGCACCATTTAGGGTCTTACTAGCGTAGTAGACCACATGAAATATGGTGTTCTTTCTTTGCCCAAGAACTGCTTCAACTGCATAGTCACTTGCATCACACATCATCTCAAAAGATTCACTCCAATCGGTTGCAGTTATGACAGGTGTCATGATTAAACTCTTCTTTAAGAACTCAAAAGCAGCCACGCACTCGTCATCAAACTTAAACGGAACATCCTTCTCTAGAAGATTGCACAAAGGTTTAGAAATTTTTGAGAAGTCCTTGATGAACCGCCTGTAGAAGGCCGCATGGCCAAGAAAACTGCGAACTCCCTTAACAGAAATTGGTGGGGGAAGATTTTCAATGACCCCCACTTTAGCTTTGTCCACCTTAAGACCTTTGCTAGAGACCTTGTGCCCGAGAATAATGTCATGTCATACCATAAAATGACATTTTCTCCCAATTGAGAACCAGATTGGTCTCAACAAACCTCTTGAGAACGTCGCCTAGATTCTGCAAGCACTCATCAAATGAATCACCAAACATAGAGAAATCGTCCATGAACACCTCCACATTCTGACCAATCATATCAGAGAAGATAGCCATCATGCATCTCTGAAATGTGGCCGGTACTCCACATAACCCAAAAGAAACCCTTCGAAAAGCAAAAGTACCAAATGGACAAGTGAAAGTAGTCTTCTCCTGATCTTCTGTAGCAATGCAAATTTGATTATAACCGGAATAGACATCCAAAAGACAGTAGTACTCATACCTAGCCAATCTGTCAAGAATATGATCAATAAACGGCAGAGAGAAGTGATCTTTTCTAGTGGCCTTATTCAGCTTCCTGTAATCTATGCAAACTCTCCACCCCTTGACTGTTCGAGTAGGAATGAGCTCATTCTTCTCATTAGCAATGACTGTGATACCTCCTTTCTTTGGTACATACTGAACCGGACTCACCCAAGAACTGTCAGGAATGGGATAGATGATCCCTGTATTCAGCCACTTAAGAATTTCCTTCTTCACGACTTCCTTCATGGGGTTTAACCTTCTTTGTTACTCAACAGTAGGCTTGCTACCTTCCACTAGCAGAATTTTATGCATACAATAAGAAAGGCTAATTCCTTTGATATCTGCTATAGTCCAACCAATTGCCGATTTGAATTCTCTAAGAATTCTCAAAAGCTTCTCCTCATCGCTACCTGAAATGTCAGATACAATAATAACAGGTAAAATAGATGCATCACCTAAAAACGCATACCTCAAATGTTCAAGTAAGGGTTTAAGCTCAAGAGTAGGGGCACCTCAATAGATGGCTTGAGGCGCTTAGGAGTTTTGTTCAACTCCTCCATTCCCAGAGATTCAAAAGGCATATCAATCTTCCTCTTCCAGGGAGAAGCATTCAGAAATTGCAACTGTTCATTCCCTTCATCTTTGTCACTATCGGAATTCCCCAACAAGGCCTTCTCTAAGGCATCAGACCTTAACAATTGATCAAGTTCTGAAGTAACCACAAAATCAACCAACTCCACTTTTAAGTACTCCTCATTTTCATTAGGAAACTTCATGGCATTGAACACATTAAACACCACATCCTGATCCATCACTAGCATGATGAGCTCACCTTTATGCACATCTATCAAGGTTTGGCCAGTAGCCAAGAAAGGTCTTCTCAAGATTATGGGAATCTTCTTATCCTCCTCGAAATTAAGAATTACGAAATCAGCAGGGAAGATGAGTTTATCCACCTTGACCAAGACATCCTCCACAATACCTCGCGGATATGTAATAGAACGGTCGTCCAACTACAAAGTCATATAAGTAGGCATTGGATCAGGCAAGTCCAACTTCTTACAAATTAATAAAGGCATTAGATTGATGCTAGCTCCCAAGTCACATAGACACTTGTCAAATTATACCTTTCCAATGGTGCATGGAATAGTGAAGCTTCCAAGATCTTTAAGCTTCGGAAGCAAGTTCTGTTGCAGCACAACACTGCATTCCTCCGTGAGAGTAACGGTCTCTAAGTCATCAAGCTTCACCTTTCTAGAAAGAATACCTTTCATGAACTTCGTGTAACTGGGCATTTGCTCAAGAGCTTCAGCGAAAGATATGTTGATTTGAAGTTTCTTGAACACCTCCAGAAACTTCTCAAACTGCTTATCCAGCCTTTTCTTCTGCAGCCTCTTAGGAAAAGGAGGTGGAGGATAGACCTGTTTCTCCCTTCTATTACCCTCAAGAGGAGTGTGCTCAATAGTAGTCTTTCTTGGTTCCACTTCTTCTCCCTTCTATCACTTCTTCTTATTTAGTCTCAACTTCAGATTCTGGAGTCTTTGCTTTTTCAGGATTCGCAACCTTACCAGACCTCAATGTAATTGCCTTCACATGCTCCTTAGCTTCCTTCTTTCCTGGCACTTTAGTATCGCTCGGAAGCGTGCCAGGTTGACGATTCAGTAATGTTTTAGTAATTTGCTTGATCTGATTCTCCAAGGTCTTGATAGACACAGCTTAGCTCTTGCACATGAGCCTCAACTCCTCCAATTCAGATTTGTCATTAGCTTGCGGCAGCTACTGAAGTTGAAGTTGTTGCCTAGGGGCATATTGCGGTTACTGAAAACTAGGAGGGTTATACAGCTTTGCTGAGTATGGCTGATAAGATTGTTGCACCGCATTCTGATTATTACTCCAGCTGAAGTTCGGATGATTGCGGTTATTTGGATGATAAGTGGCTGGAGCTTGTTGCTGCGATCTCTGAAATTTGCTCACAAATTGAGCTGATTCGCTAGATATAGCACACTGCTCAGTTTCATATGGCCCCGCACAAAGCTCACAAACACTATTAATTTGATTAACTCCATAATTAGCTAAAATGTCCACCTTTATCATCAAATCCTTAAGTTGGGAAGCTATAGCAGTTGCTGCATCTAACTCCAAAGTTCATGCTACTTTACCCTGAGTTAGCCTCTGAGAAGGATTCTGGTATTCATTAGCAGCCATCAGTTCGATCAATTCATAAGCTTCATTGTAGCTCTTAGCCCACAAGGCTCCTCTTGATGCTGCATCGAGCATGGGTCTAGAATTAGCACCCAATCCATTATAGAAATAATTTATAATCATCCAATCAGGCATGCCATAGTGTGGGCACTTCCTTAGCATCTCCTTATATCGATCCCAAGCCTCACACAGAGATTTTCCAGTTTGCTGAGCAAACTGAGTAAAAGCATTCCTGATTGCAACAGTCTTCGCTATAGGAAAGAATTTAGTGAGAAAGTTTTGAGCAAGATCCTCCCATGTGGTGATAGACCATGGTGGTAGAGAATGTAACCAGAACTTTATTTTGTCCCTCAGAGAGAATGGGAAAAGTCTCAGCTTGATAGCATCTTCGTTCACCCCATTAAACTTGAAAGTGTCACAGATCTCGATTAAATCCATGATGTGCATGTTAGGGTCTTCTGTAAGAGAAACCCCAAACTGAACTGAGTTCTGTATCATCTGAATCATGCTCGACTTGATTTCAAAGGTGTTAGCCAAGATGGCTGGTCTGATGATGCTTGACTGAATATCATTGATCTTAGGCTGAGAATAGTCCATCAGAGCCTTAGGATTTTTTGGCTTGATCTCCCATCACTACTAAAGCTGGTTCCTCGACTTTCTCTTCTTCTTCTTCTTCTTCTTCTTCTTCTTCTTCTAATTTCTCTTCATCCTCAAAAACTTCCCTTCGAATCACTACAGCTTCTTCCTCGGCTTGATCCAGATTTCTCTTACGAGCCCGCGAACGCGTATGCATACACGCTCGCTAGAGTACCTGAAACACGACAAGGAAAAGAGTAAGCAAGTAACAATATCCGAGTCAATGAACTTTAATGATCACTGATGACAAACATATCAACTAAAAGTTAACACCGTGTCCCCCGCAGCGGCGCCAAAAACTTGTTAGTCGCTAAATACGCGCTAAAATTCATGCAAGTATACGCGTTCGCAAGTCGTATAAGATATAAATCAGATTCATTCCCACAGAGACTTGTTTAAGTTAACTTTGTGATTTATGCACTTATGCAACAATGATATGGCTATTATTCAATGCTAAAACGAATAACAAATTGGGCTTTGATTATACTACAATTAACTATTGAGAATTATACTAAAGAATATTAACTAAAGAGATTAATTAGAGTTGAATAATATATGACACAAATATGGGTTTCTAACTTCATTAAGTACTTCATTCAATAGCCTTTTCGTTCTTAATCTTAGCATGTAATGGTGATGATACTAATCAATAACACGAAACGAGTGAACGCCAACTTTCATTGTACGAATACCCTACTACCAAGCATCCACAAAAGAGATAGAAGTTGAATAGACACCAATTATGCTTAGTCCTTATATGTCTATAAGAATTTAAAACATAATGGTTTAATGCACAAGTTATCTATCATGATTACATAGGGCAAGTAAGATAGTTAAACTTACCTACGAATCATGCAAAATAATAACACATGAACCTATGCTAGCATGACAAGTTCTAAATCCTTAAATTCACTATCGCTTCATTAAGAATTAACACGCTATGTTATAAATTTGCGACGCTCATAAGACGAATAAGCACAACCAACACTAGGTTATCATACAATCACCACACACTAAGGCATCGAACAAATCAACTAAATAAATCCATAAATAAATCCGCTAGAACCCCACGATAACGATTAGCCCATAATCGGACTCATCATCAACGTGGGTTTCGATGAAAGCATGGTATACTAAATGTAGTCTTTATAAACAAATAAAAAACAAAGTACGAAATCCAGAGTATTAGGTTCAACAAAACAAGAAACGAGCATCCAAAATTACAACTTAGAACAAAGATTCACAAGAATAAACTAGATCTTCTTCGCCTTCGTTAAATTGTGCTATAGGTCTTCTCATCATCTTCTCCTTAAGCTCCGTTATGTCTCCTTTTTAAAAAATGTCTTTTATTTAGGTATATATTGCAGCCCATGCAAAGTAGAAGTCCTCCAATCAGAAGCCAAGTATAATCAAGATTTTAACATCCCGACCCGGCGCGGGCGCGCGCTTGATCAGCGCAGACGTGCTGTGTCTCTAAAGTTTGGGCGCGGGCGCGCGCTATGACAGCGCGGGCGCGCTGGCTTCCTAGATAAAATTCTGCTTTCTTTTTTTTCTTGCTGCAATGAGTTGGTTTCCCGAGCTTTATTCCTTGGACACCATCCTAACACCATATTAGCATCAAATCAATGCTAATTCACCTGAATTCCGGATTAATGCCTAAAATACAAAAACACTACAAAACACATTAAAATACCAACAACTTGAGTACAGATACACCAATGCAAATCTTAATAGAGAGTTATAAAGTGTCATAAATGCTACTCAACAGTAACTGTGATAAGAATCTGAAAGTAATTCACTATTTTGAAATTAGAATAGGGAAAAACTTGCCTTTCACGCGATCTACTTCACATGTATCACCTTTCTCTATCACCGGCTTGATCTGCCTTGTTGGTTTCGTCTCTATCAAATAAATAGGCTTATTTAGTCATCTCGCATTTCAATCGCGTCTCAAACCGACTTCACGTAGCCCATATCGTCTACCCGTACGCGTATTAATAATTCGTATAATAATTAATAACATTTAAGACTCGATTAACCAGATAATTCACATAGCACATAAGTCACATAGTCATTCTAGGTTTAAAATAATTTTTAGAATCGAAATCGACTCACCATTCGCTTAACTGAACAATACCTGGCTCGTTTCTTATTTTTCGGGATTTATTGGACTCGTCTCTATACGTTATAAGGATTATAAGTAAATAAATATTGAAAGTTGACTCGTTTCTAAAAGAAATTAGGATTTAAATCTATATTTAATGAAAATAGATCATTTTTCTGAGTCGAAGGGCTTTCATTTCTCTCAAATCGGATAATGGTTCAATTATTATTCAATAAATAAGAATAAATCAATATATTATTCAATACAAATAATTATTCCTAGTTATGGAACCCTAAAAATATTTTTAAATAATTATTTAGGAAAAATCAGAATTAAAAATGATTTTTCCATAATTTTTGGAATTAAAATCAATTTATTATGATTTATTGAAAATAATTTGATTAATTATCAAAATAATTAATCATTTTAAATATTTAATAAATAATTAATAATTAATTCATAAATAATTAAAAGTTCTTGTAACTGAATCGCTAACTCTTTTATTTTTCGCCAGTGCCATTCTATATGGTGCCTTCGAAACTGGTTCTGCTCCCGGAGCAAGGTTAATCTCGAACTCAATTTGTCGATCTGGCGGTAGTCTCGGTAACTCTTCTAGAAATATGTCCGGAAACTCCTTAACCACTGGGATCTCTTCTAAGTTGGGAACTTCCTTCTTCGTATCCACCACATAGGCTAGAAACACTTCACAACCTTTACTAAGCAGATTTTTAGCTTGAACAACTGTAAGAAACAATTGTCCTTGCCTCTGACGTCTGAATATCACCCTTTCTCCACTTTCCGCTCTTAAACAAACCTTTTTATATCTACAGTCTATCTGAGCATTATTCTTTCCTAACCAATTCATTCCTAATATTATATCAAATTCCCCTAACTTGAAGAGTATCAAGTCAACTGGGAACTTATGCCTTGAGATATTAACCTCACACTTTGGGCATAATTGACTTACGGGTATCTTCTCCTGATTAGCAATTACGACATTTATTACTTCACTCATAGCCCTTCTATTACATCCTAATATATCAACAAAAGCTTCAGATATAAAGGATTTCGTAGCTCCCGAATCAATCAATACCTTAGCTTCAATATTATTCATAAAAAGCTTACCTTCTATCACCTCTGAATTCTGAACCGCATCCTTCATTTTCAAGTCAAAAGTTCTTGTTGTCACTTGTGGAACTGGTTCAGATGGTGAAGGTAAAGCCAATACCTCAACTGGTACATTCGAACTGGTCGTTGCTACGCTCATCATACTCCTGATTGGTCCTGCCAATTTGCACTCCCTAGCCATGTGTCCTGGCTTCCCACACTTGAAACATGTAACTCCCGTCTTCTGAGCTTTACATTCATTAGCCAAATGACCCTTCTGGTTGCACCGATCACATGTCATATTAATCTTATTGCACACTCCCGGATGCTTCTTTCCACAATGCTTGCATTCAACCCTTGGTGGCCTATTTTCTCTTGCTTGGCCCTGATTATGCTGATAATTCCCTTGGTTATCTTGCCTTTTGTTTATCTATCCTTTTCTTTGAGAATTCCCATTCTTGTGGAACTCAATCCTCTTCACATCCCTATCTTTCAGATTCCCGGATCCTGATCTATCTCCGCGAAAAGGCATCTTCCTTTTCTTGTTATCTCTATCCTTCTACACTACTCCTGCATAAGTACCAATCTTAAATATCGACACCTATTCTCGAATCCAATACTCAAGGCCCTGCTGAAACCTCTTGGCCTTCTCTTCCTCAGTATTGACGTACTTCGTCATAAATCTTGACAACTCCGTAAACTTCTTCTTATATTCCAACGCAGTCATACTTCCTTGTTTCAATTCCAAAAAATTTATCACCATTTAATTCCAAATATACTTAGGATAATACTTTTTTAGAAATAGTTCCTTGAATCGCTCCCAAGTAATCATTTGAGTCTCCTCCAAAGCTCGAACTGAATCCCACCAATAGATAACTTCACCTTTCAGGAAATAACTAGCATAAACCCTCGTCTGATCTTCCCCTAGTTGAACTAACTCAAAAGCTCTTTCCATCCCTCTTATCTAGGTATTGGCTACAACTGGATCAGTGGTATCATGAAAAGATGGAGGGTTCATATTCTGAAAAGCTTTAAAAGTCACCACGGGTTGAGAATGTACTGGTGGATCTGGTTGATGTTGGTGTTGATCATGATTCTTCGGGTTTCGAAATTGTTGTTGTTGGAATTGTTGTTAAAAAGTTTGTTGTTGCTGAGTTATTGCATTGGTTTGTTGTTGCAAAGTTTCCAATATTGGAAGGATATTGGGATCTGTTGTGGTTGTAGTAGAAAGACTGGTTTGCTTCGTCTTTTTAGGTGGCATGATTCTGAAATAAAAGGTATAACAAAATAGTTGTGAATATTGCAATTATTTCAAGGTCAAGGTGTTATGAAGTTAAGGTGATCACATGCATTCAGATTTTGATTATTAGCAATAAAGGTGATATACAGTTCTAGATATAGAAACGAAAGTGAAACCGAAGCAAAACGATAATGCATAATCATTGAAACAAGGTTTATTATAACCGAATAAGGTCCGAATTTAAAATACAACATCATGGTTCTGAAGGGAAATAAGAAACTACATAGTTCGAAAGATACAACAACATAAGGATAGCCAACTGGAAAGGAAATAGGAAATCTGGCTCCTAGTTCGGCCTAACAGTCATCCTCCAAAATCTCCTCGTTATCGCCTCGAGCTGTCGGAATCTCTTCCCACTGTTCTCCTTAAAGTACCTTCACGATGCCCTGGAGTTCATTTGCTACCATCTGGATAGTGTATTGACTGCTGCGGTCGCGGTGTGCCGATATCTCCCCGAGGTTAGTGTTAACAAACTGTGTCAAGGACTCGACTCTCGCAATCAACTGTGCCTTAGGTTCCTCTCTAAGTCGAGAATTATCCTGAAAAGCTACATCCAGTTGCTCCGTAAGTCGGTCGTACTTCCCTTGAAGCCTATCAAACTGAAGCCTCAAGTCAGCGTACACGGAGGAAATAATAGTATCAGATGGCGCCGAGGATGAGTACGAATGAAACCTTTGCTGAAAAGTAATATATATATATATATATATATATATATATATATACGAGGGGGAATATTAGTGACTTACTCGAATAATATCTACCTACTATCTCGTATTTCCTATATATATACTTATAAGCTATTTGGACTGTTCAGGGACTCTAAACCTTAGTCCCGATACCAAAACCTGTCACAGCCTAAAAATAAAACTAAAATATAATCAACCGAGAAATATAAGTTATTACAAATGGCTGTTTATAACAAAATCCAAGATCACAAAGGTTCAGTGTTTGAACAGTCCAACACTAACATCTATTACATCTTTTACATAACTACCAATCCTCACACAATCACCGGCTATACTACTTGAGCTCTCACATAAGCCTCAACATCTCCAGAGGACTTACGAGCAGTCTGCTTGAATCTAACCATACTCGCTAGCTGAAATAACATGAATAAATAGCAAAAATTGAGCCAAATGCTCAGCAAGATATAGAATAAGACATAATTTAACAATATAGCAATTCACAATTCGAAGTTCTGGTGGATGGCATCATTATTCAAGTCAAAATCATTTTCAAATCAAATCACTGATAAAAAAATCATTTTATAATGCTACGGATTACAACCGGTGACCAGCCGCGAAGTAATCCCGAACCTCGCCGGGTTCTAACAAATTTTAATTGAGATTGTTAGGTCCCAATTTGTTTGTAGAAGGGGGGGGTTGAATGCAAACAATACCGTTTAATCAAATAAAATGCGGAATAAAATTGTGAAACAAAATTCAAGTTAAATAAAACTTTTATTAAACTTGAAAGGTGTTACAACTACGGTATCGGTTACAAGGGATTAATCTCAAATCAATTATTACAAATCTAGAATAAATTCGACATAAACTTTTTCTATTTTTGTAATTAAAAGATCAAATGCTAAATGCGATTTGAGATTAAGTTCTAGGGATTTTAATCCGCTAGATTGATACACAAGAACAAGATAAGTATTTCTAGTTGATTGGATTTAACTTTACAATCTAGAAATTGATCTTGAAGTTGCAGATGAGATGAAATATTTTTCTGCTCCTTTTTCTTTTTGTTCTTGAGTTTGTGTTCTGTTTGATTGATTTGTAAATAATAGACTTCTGCTCCTTTTTATCAAACAACCGAATGTAAACATGTACTGGCATGGCAATCTTCTTTGGCCAGCAAGACTTTCGGTATGTCAAAATTTACAACTAGCAAGACAATTAAAATGAGCTAGCAAGACTTTCGGTATGACTATTGATTGTCATACCGATTGTCATATTAGTTCAAATAAATTGTCTTGCTGAATTAATAACAGATTTTAATCTAAACAGAAATTCTACTAAGACAATTAAATGTATTGGCATGACTTTCGGTATGACTATCAATTGTCATACCGATTGTCATACTAGTTCAAATGAATTGTCTTGCTGAATTTAAGCAGATTTTAAACCAATTAAAATCTTGTAAATCCTTAATATTAATTCTAAATTAATTAATCAATTTAATTCAATTAATCAATAAATTAATCTTTGCAGATATAATTTATTTTCTTAATTAAATTATATGACTTAATTAATTAATAGAGAATTAATATTAACCCTGAGCAGCATCCATTCTTCTGACAATCTTCTGAAAATCACTGAGACTTATGAATCAATTCCGCCACTTCAATGCTGACACTCGATGTACTGTCTGGTTCATGAGTGACTAACTTCGGTGACGTTTCTTCATGTCTTGACTTTGATATTCTGATTGAATCCTTGTAATAAATGATACCCTGACGAGATCTCTGTCACTTGATTAAATCCACGATCTTGATTTATATCACTGAGGCATGATCAAATTCTTGAACTTCTTCCAGTGAATCTTCAAGACTGCAGATGAACAATGTTTCTTTATTCTTTGACAGATGTTACTTTGTGAGATCTCTCTGATGATAGATCCACTATTTACTTATTACATTCTTATTTGAGTTGAGTTAAATACTGGAATAAACGAGTAGGCTATGACATATGCCTTTCAGAGATCCCTAGGCAACTTTTAAGCCTAATATCATAAATGTGAAAGGGACTTGCATCTTAGTCCAATTCACTAATCTCACAAAACATTTCTTTTGTTTTGAAAATCTCTTTAAAGCAATTTTCATTTATAAAACTGATGCTAGAGGAAATTCTAAAGATTCTAAGTAAAGATATCAATTTATTCCATTATCAAGGGAAACTATCTCTCACAAGTGGGGTCATCAATGATAAATATCAATGATTCAATGACTAAGGAAAAAATTATCAAAAAAGGATCATTACAATAATCAATAGGATATGTCATAACAGCTGAATAAGGTAAGTTTGAAAGGGAACATCCCTTGTAATAGTTATAAGTGGGATAGTAGGGTACTTGCATACTGAATTTAAAAGTATCAATAAGTAAGAGCTTTTCCTTGTGAAAGTAAATTGAAATCATTAATGATAAGGTTGAGAGACTTGCATAATATATGTTTAACAGGGGGAAAACATTTGCATAAAATGAGTATGAAAGAGGGCTACTTGCTTAAATAAATTTGAACGGAGTAGAACACTTGCATAAAATAAATTATGAAGGGGAGGTGCAATTGCCTCTCCTAACCACCTTAGCTAAATAAAAGAAACCTTGAGCTCAACTACTTGACTTTGATGGAAAGAGTCTTTCCTCTAACTTCTCTTGAACCCACACATATATACAACCTCATTACTAAAGGTTCTATACACAACTCGAATGACTCTTATACTATTTGATTCTAATGCAACATGTAACGCCCCCAAATCCGGGGTCAGGAATCTGGGTCGTCACGCCATCCTTCACTCATGTGTAACCTGGTATTGATTCAATAATCCAACAGACCCCAATCTCATACTCGCACACACAAGTTATAGTCTTAGAAACGACGTACAAGATGTAATCTTCTTTTATTACACTCGAATGTACTTTACAGGATCTCAAACAATTATTTATAACCTCTACATGAAGTTACAATAATTAAGACTGATATCTTATATCTATTTAATACTCTAGCACACCTGAGATAAAGCTGCCAGGGATCCTCCCCGTGACTGCAAGTGGCTAGGTCCCACACCGGCATACTGGTTATCTGTTTTGTTGTGTCATTTAAAAGAAAGCAAGAGTGAGCTATAATGCCCAGCATAATAATGTACAATATGAAAATGACTGTATGATAAACTCACGTAAAACATCATATTTGATAAATACATTTTCTTCAAAATAGTTTTCCTTGGTGATACACACCTTCTTATGAAAACAATCCTTTAGTGGATTTTATTAACCTGCGAATACCTTATTAGTAAACCCAGCACCTAGGCTTGGGTTACGGTATTGCATCACAATTCCAATTGGAAGAATAGGACATTCACTGGAGCCACCACATACGATGATCAGTCGTACTACGGAAGTAACCTTTTCTACTAGTAAAAGGACGAAACCGTCATCTCTCGGGTATCACCCTGGCCGCATTAGGGCTATGTGTCCCATTTTCGGGTATGCACATACTTCACAAGTTCCTGAGTACACTGAGTACCTTCGCCTGTGGTACCTTTGGTAGCCCATCTAGCACACATAGTACCAAAGTCTACCCCTCCACTGTCCTTTAAAAGAATTCTATCAATCTCGAGAACTCGAACCACATCGAAGTTCCCCAAGCGTTTTGCTTGTTGATAGAAATAGTTTATCTCTTTAAGATATAAGTGTATATATATGTATATACGTACTTCCGAGAATTTCGGAGGAAGTACTAAGGATGTGAGTTGACCGTTGTCAACAGATAATTAATAAGGGAGAAATGTTTCTTCTCGAAACTATATTCAATATAATAATAAGTCGGGATAATATTCACCGACGATCTGAAATTATTCGAATAATACTTCTAAATTAGAAAGTATATCAGGATCTATGATTTTTAAATCAATAACAATCCTTTAATAAATAATAATTAATTAAATAATAGTCTATAATTAATTAAATGATAATTGATATTAATCATACCTCGAATGAGTTTTCTCTCTAAAAGATTTATTTAAATAATATTCCTAAACTAGTTTGTGTTTACATAATTAATAATCTATAATAATTAATCGGGTTTGAATAAATAAATGTTGAAGTATACTACTCTTATAATAAGGAATACGTATATAATATTTATTATCTGAATCAATAAAATATAGTTGAGGGAATATGCTCGTTGGGAAATCGTTTTAAAAGTTCGAGGTGTTTTAATGTTTCGTAAATGGACGATGAGTCCCTTTAAAACGTACTATTATGGACTTATACCTGTCCTATAATATCTCCAGAATGATTTCTGGGTTTTATCTTAAATCCCGACCGACCCTCGGTCTTATATAATATGTCATGCTTAAAGCGAAATAACATTTCACGATATATACTTATCGTACAACATCGCGATATAATGCGAAAATTCAACAACTACGCATCATGGCAAATATGGTATTTAAGCGATGATAGTAAAACAATCTTTTGACAACACAATAGTAAAAATGGAGTTGGGTTTGTAAACTTGCCTGGGTATCTCGAGGTGGAGGATGCTCTAGGTTCCACTCGGAAATCCATGACCATAAACACAATTCATCTCGTTAGGTCCCATTCTAATTTACGGTGACTCGCACTCATGCGCTGATTATTATGCACCCTCTCAACTTATACTACCCTTATTATTCCTTTAAGTCCTTATTCACATCATGGTCGCTTCATTTTCCTAAGTATCTTAGGTTCATTCTCATTATCGTTGTCGGCTCCGCTTATGGATTCTTACGGTTTCTACTCGCGCGGTCTCGGCTCTGATATTTTTATAAAATTGAGAAATAATTATTCTCATTTGAAATTTTTATGAAAGTTAGTAAACTCAATATATTACTCTCTATAAAAATTTCATGATTTATGAACACTTTTAAGTCGATCCTTTATATTTTCAAAATTCGTGATTCGTAGCCGTTTTTGTCGCGTAAATCACTTTTAGTAAAATGACCATAACTTTTGATCCGTAAATCGGAATCAAGTGATTCAAGCGCCTAAAAGATCCTTATAAAATTGTCTATCCTAAAAAAGGGTTATTTTTTTCAAGAAACTAGATTTTACAACTTTGGGACTTTCTGCAGAAACTTAAAGTTACGATTCGTTGGTTTTAACGGAGTTACGCTTACGATCGGGGTTTCGTTTACACCCTAACTCTTAACACAACCATCAACAATCATCATTTCATCATCAACACACAAACTCCTCTCAATAACATCATGTTCTTGAGGCAACAATAATCAACCTTAAGTCTACTCAACTTACACTTCAAGATCTCAACAATACCACTTCTTAAACCAAGTTTTCTACCACATACTAAATGGATCTTAAAAATGAATCTTAAATAAAGTTGGGCCAAAGATTTTTACCTTTCTTGAAATCTTGATATGTGTTCTTGAGGATGGTGGAAGCTTGGAAGTGCTTGGTGTGATTTTTGGAACCTAAAACCACCATTGAAATCAAGAAACCATGGAAAGGTTACTATTCATACTATTCACTAGTGAGTTTCTTGATTTTATTTCACCCATCAAACTTTGATAAAAAGAGATGAAAGAATTTTCTTACCTTAGTTTAATTTCTAGGAAGCTTGAGAATTAATGGGATAATTTTACCATGGCTAGAACTTGAGATTTTGAATTGGATTTCTTGCTTGGAGAGGAAGGGGCCGAATGGAACAAAGAAGGAAGGGGGGGGTATTTATACTTGCTTCTCTTGGTTGCTTAGCTTGGTTGATTTGCTAGGTAACTTCTAGGAAGATGGGTTGATATCTTGCAGTTGATTTTATTCTCCTAGTATAGCATTTTAGGTTGATTCTTGGTTGTAAATCTTAGGGACAAATCTTTGGTAGCTTCCTAGAAACTACATATGTTAGCTTCCTTAGCACATTATTTGGATAGCTTGCTTGATAATCCTATGGTTAGCTTACTATTTGATAAAGTAACCATGGTTACTCTCTTACCATGGTTTAGTTAGTGTGTTACGTTTATTTAATCGTTTACGCGTTCGCTCGGTCGCTTAAACGTTTTCGTAATACTTATTCGTAAATGGTTCGCGACGTAATTCCTTTCATATTTATTCCTTATATTTTTAATTATCATACTTGAATATAAATCCGTAGGGTTTTAATCTCGTAATTATACTGTGATTCCCATTATCCTCGATGAGTCGTAAATACGGTCTTTTTCAAAGTTCATTTTCTTCGAAAACTAATAGCGTTTACATACACTCATTTAGTACGTATAATCGTAATATCAACTCCGAAACTCATTTTCTCATGCACTACATAGTGTGGGCTCAAACATTTTTCCCGTCCGTCAGGGTTACTATTCATTAAATGTTTTACAAGGTCTCAAAAATTCAAGTTATTATATTACCATTCATAAAGGTCTTTTACTGATGTCAAAAATTTGGGTTCTTTCAGTCTTCCCCCCTTAAAAGGATTCCGTCCCAGAATCAAATAGGTAGGGATATGCTTCTTGCATGACAACCTCGAGTTCTTACGTTTAACCTTGCAGTATTTGATCTCTTCATAAAATTTCCACTCATCCATCCATTATATTTCCGGGTACTCGTCCTTGTAGTCTTATGACCTCTACACGTTACTCGATATACGCTAAGTCTGGCTACGAGTTTATTAGCTCATTTTCAATCATATGTTTAGTTCTGATGGTTAAATTTCCTAACCTCGATTCGTGGTACTCGTTATAAACTTGGTGACTGTTCGACGATGGTGCTAATTTATAAGTCAACTTTCTTAGTCCTTTAATTCCTCAACTGGTCCAATAAATCTTGGGTTCAACATTCCTTTCCCTTTTGAATCTCATCACTCCCTCCTCGGGAGGTACTCTTAACAATACTTGGTCTGCTACTTCGTACTTTCTGTCTTTATAGTTCTGGTCCGCATATCTCTATTGTTCGTCCTGGGCTGCCACTTCTAGGAATTCCTTTGGTTTGTTGACTCAACTATGGTACAGTATCCTCCGCTTACCAATTTCTTCCCAATATAAGAAAGAACGATTCTTTCTTCCGTACAAAGCTTTGTAGCCGTTCCAATACACGCATGATAACTCATTATTGTCGATAATTCGAATAACGCCAACTGGCCACTTCATTCCCCTTAAAAAGCTGATAACATGGACGATTAGCGCATCTTCTAGTGTTTGTAATCATCCTTCAACTTATTCGCTTCCCCCTACATTGCTCCTACTAGTGCTAGAGTTTCATTCCTTAACGTTTTCCCATTTTGGGTGCATTATCCCTGTCGATTATTCTATGTAAGAAGTTCTTGTCGCATTTCTACATGCTCGTCTCCTGCTACATGCTTAGCGCCAGTTTTAACATTTCTTCTCGTAGTAACGTAAAGCACGTCATTGTCCTGTTGCCATCTTAAGGAAGCACCATTTCATACGCAATTTATTGACACGTTTTAGGATCGTGCAACGTTCAGCTTCCGTCATTGGTCGGACTTCTTTAATCATTCCCCATATAATATCTACAGTACTACGACACTTTCTGGGTCATACTCGTTACTTTCTGGGTTTTAATCTCGTAATTATACTGTAATTCCTGTAATCCTCGATGAGTCATAAATACGGTCGTTTTTCAAAGTTCATTTTCTTCGAAAACTAATAGCGTTTACATACACTCATTTAGTACGTATAATCGTAATATCAACTCCGAAACTCATTTTCTCATGCACTACATAGTGTGGGCTCAAACGTTTTTCCCGTCCGTCAGGGTTACTATTCATTAAACGTTTTACAAGGTTTCAAAAATTCAAGTTATTATATTACCATTCATAAAGGTCTTTTACTAATGTCAAAAATTTGTGTTCTTACACAACACATATGCACGAATTCACTTATTACCATGCATCTTTACCACATAACCACTTTGTGCACATAATCACATATCCTTATAAGTATTCACATAGCAACATGGCACATGATTCACATAATCATACGAGTATCGAATGATCTCAAGACACTCTACCCTTGACCACTCGATCTTTGTTATTCCTCATTCTTAGACACCAAACCTTGAAATTCCTAGGTACTATAAATCCAATTCTTTTGAGTCTTCTTAGAACATTCCTTTTAATGACCTTTAACTATTTTAAACATAACAATACACACCTAGGCCTCACCTAATTAAACTCACAAACATCTCACACAAGCCCAACCTTCCCGAGAGCACCATTCAGCACCACCTTGTGTGTCTTGGAAAATTCAAACCTTTATACTTAGTGCATTCACTAAAATCTGACTTTTACTAACTCCTTACTCATAAAACTAACTCCCAAAATTGGTTTGACACTAAGGCCTCACTTGGGCTCACCTATGGCATCCTATGAAGTTTACACAATTCTGCAGATTGCAACTTTGCAAACTGCCCTGTTTTACCCAACTTAAAACTCCTTAATCTTGCTCTAAGCTTGGTTCTAATGGCTTACAAAGCTTCCATAGAATCCATTACATCTTTACTTATCAAGGCCTGAGGTTACTTACCCAAAACCAATCCTAAATTGGACCCTAAATGCACTAACTCCAAAACTGTTTCAATTTTTTGTTACTCTTGGTTTTACACCAATGCACCCATCAAAACCAAAGCGTTTTCTCAACTTAAGGCTACTGAAATCAATAATATACTATGAATCAACATTCTGGAGCTTGGGCCTCCTAGGTCCTCACAAATTCTCACTCAAAACACTCCAATCTTTTGATCAAAACTTCAACTCAACACTCAAGCTAAACTATCCTTCCTTCCTTAAACCCATTCGTCTCTAAAAACTCCACCACAAGGATCAACAAAGCTAAATAAAATGCCCTCTTATTCAACCTACCATCTACTTAAGAGATCATTTCATACTCTAGAAAGCATAATAACCAATGATATATAAATACAACTATGCATGCATGACCATTAACTTCATTTTCAAACTTAAGATGCATATTTTTGAATTTTTAACTTCAAACCAAGTCATGATTGTAATAACCCCAATTTTTTGGAATTTTTGAAAACCCTTATGAATAGTGATTTTGTTGATTATGCTGAATAAGAAAACTTTTCATGCCACACTATGTAGGGGTTCTGTTATTGATATTCTGAGATTTTATTAGTAATCTATATGGTATATAAGTGTATGTAAAGATCGTCAGAATCCAATTCCGAACACTTTGATTTTTCCCGGAAATCCACCAGATACAGAAAGAAGTGAGTATAAGGTAACAGGATAAATAGGATTTAAATTCAAGGATTTTAAGAGGGGATCATAAAAAGGAATATAAAATATTGAAGAAGGTTTAGGGGAACCCAAGTGATAAGATCCCGGATATGATTCCTCGAACGATAAACGAGAATGAAAGTTAAGCGAACCATATAACAGATCAGCGGTCATTAGACAAGCAATTAGGAGTTAATCAAGGAGGTTAGGGATGATGATGTCATCAAACCAACAAGAAGAAGACAAGTGTAACAAGATGACCTAAGCTTGATGACCTAAGCATGACAAGTGGGAAGGATTGGTTGGTTGATTGTGAGCCATATATTTTTCACCATGGTAAAAATTTAATTTAATTCCAAGACAAAAGGAAGCCACCAACCAACAAATATCACAACACAAATACAAATTGAAAGTTGACTTTCCCATTTCAAGAAGAAAGCTCTCGGCTAAAACAAACCCAGCAACTTCAAACTGCCATATCTCCTTCAATACTCACTTAAATGTTGTGTTCTATAGCTCGTTGGAAACGTATTGAGATGGTCTACAACTCTTGTTCACAAGTCTCTTCCAAATAAGCATGGTAAGACCCTAATTTTTATAGTTCTTTAAATCGGACTTTTAGAAACTTCAAAGCCTAACTTTGTGTTCTTGATTTCTTTGGAAAGATCAAGCTTGTAGGAGGCTCCATAAGGCTTACTAGTAACTTTCCACCCTCCAAGAAAGGTATAAATCTTCACACCCTTTAATAATAAGTTTGAATGTTGAAGTTTGGAGATGGTTTGGATGGATGAGTAGTAATTTGAATGATAAGCATGATTCGAGCTTAATTGTTAAGTAGTTTAGTTGAATTTGGAGATGTTATAATATATGATTGGATTGAGATCCTTGAGCTTATTATGAATGAAATCAGTAGCATTGATGTGTATCTTGAGTTGTTGTTGATTGGTAGTTGGATTGATATGATTTGGAATGGTAAAAAATTTGGAAATCGCGTAAACATAGCCGTCGTAATGTCCGATTTACTTTAGGCTGTTTTTGTTCTTAACATCATAACTCTTGAACTCACTGATAGGTTTTGACCATTGCCATTTTTAGATAGTTCATGTTACGAGCTTCGTTTTGATATGTGGTTTGTTTGATTCCGATGAACGGTTTAGGAGAAACGGCCGTTTTAGTAACGACGTTTCACGAACGAAACATTACCCCTCGCCTTACTTTGAAACATAGGTTAAAGACCTTAAAGGACTAATGGAAGTATGAAACATTTATGTAAGGTGTAATAGGCAGTTGGTAAGACACCCATGAAGGAATCGCCTTAAAACTCGAAATGGTTAAATTATTAAAAATGGTGGAGCCGAGGGTACTCGAGTGACTTAAGAGAATTAGTAAGCGCAAAGCGAGCGTTAGAGTCTAAGTTGGTTAATGTATAGATGTACTAGTGACTTTAGTTTAATTCCAACTTACTTGTTGTTTATAGGTTACCAGACTCGTCCCGAGCCATTTGTAACCCCCAGTCGCTCAGGCAAGTTTTCTACCCGTTATACTGTTGTTGTGATGTATATGTGTATATGCATGATCTTGCGATAAATGCATATTTGTTATTAGCAAATTCTTGCGACATATTGTAGCATGTGATATGGTATATATGCATGCCTGTTTCATATTCTTGGATTATATATCTGTTGGTTAAAATGCTTACAATTGCATAATACCTATGCTAGAGATAAGCGGTATTGAGTTTACCCTTAGTATAGGGGATCAAAAGGTGAACATATTTCTAAACCGGGAGTCGATGTTCCCGAGTATAATATATATATTTTTATATATATATGGTTATAGTTTTCAAAACTATTAATCGAATAAGGTTTATTCGATAACTTTAACTTTATTTTATTATTGAATATTATTTCGAATATTCATCCGAGGACTTATGACTCCTTTATTTTATTATTGAATATTATTTCGAATATTCATCCGAGGACTTATGACTCCTTTATTTTATTATTGAATATTATTTCGAATATTCATTCGAGGGCTTATGACTCAGTTATATTATTAATGATTATTAATTGAATATTCAATTGAGGATGTATGACTCCGTTATTTTATTTAATGAATATTATTTATAATATTCATTCGAGGTATTATGACTCCGCTTATTATTTAATAATATTCTTTAGTTTATTAAAGAATAATGTTTCGATAATCAAACTTATTTTCGATTATTTCAATAAAGATAGTACTTTCGTATAAGTATATCTTTGGTTATTTAATACTCATTTCAAGTATAAGTCTTACAACTTCTACTTCAATTATTTGTATAAAGATTATTCTTTATGGGAATATTATTCAAATAATAATATTCAGACATTTTCTAAATATATTGGGACTGATTTACTTCACTAAATCAGCATTACTCCAAACACTCTTTAAAGTGTTTTCGAGTCTTCAAAATAATTTTTAAAAGTTAGAGCGGATCCCAAAACTCATTTCTATATTTAGGATCTTCCTTTTAAAAAGGGGATTTAAATACTCGCTCAAAACCTGAGGGATCCGGCTCTATGGTGTATTTTATATTCGCAACAAGGTTGTAGTTTTGGTAAATGAATTGATTACTTACCCAACGTTCGGGAAGTAAGTCCATCTATCGAGTCGGCATAAGCAACATGGGCTCAGTGGGCGTCCATGATAGTGTAAGTGGCTCAGTGGGAGTCCATCAAATGCATAAGTGGCTGAGTGGCAGTCCAGCATAAGGTCCTATTGCGACCAGGGTGATGACCAGTGGGGAATTCGTCCATCTACTAGTAGAAAAGGTTACTTATTGGTATCTTTGCCTGATCAGCAAGATATCAGGTTTATGCCAAAATTCTTTCCTTTCCAAATTTATTGGATATTGCAATTCTGTTCATACTTTACATGACAGAGGTTTTCAGGAAACATATGCTATATATATAGGTGTATATATATATCGGGACTTAATGAAGTATATCATAACTTCATTTCCTTCAAAATATTTCAAAGATTGAATCTATTCAAGTCTTATCTTGTAGTCTCATAAGTGGTGATGAACTTTTGAAACTAATTATAAACTTGAACGGTGGTAGTTCAAGTAGTATTTGGAAAAGATATAAGTATATTGGAGTATCTTGTAACTTCATCTTTTAAACTTATATCTAGTAAATGATTATCTTATGCATGACAAAGATTTTCAGAAAAATGTTGAGACAAGGTTAGATATATGAGATCACCTTGCAACGATATTTTTATACAGTTATACACTGGAACTCTGTGTGTATTATGCATGGAAGAGGACTTCCCATATTTTGAAAAGTAAATATGTATATATACTGAATATTTTGCGACTTCATCGCATTAAGATATCAAACTTGGTTCATTTCTTTGACCAAGACTTTCATGAGTACTATGAGAAGGCTCATATATTGTTAATCATTATACATATTATTTTGGTGGGCTTGCTGCTCACCCTTGCTTTCTTCTTTCATCACACAACAACAGATAGAAAAGATGAACAAGACCAAGCTCCCGATTCGCAAGCGGTTAGAAAACGTTCCGCAGTCATCTGAAAGCGTTGATGCCGCCGTAGCTGAGGTAGGAGCTACCAGTAGGCTAGGTTTTCAACTATTGATGAACCAGACTTATGTATAATATAAATTGTAATAATGGCAAGGAATATGTAAATTTATTCAGAACCTTTTTAAGGTGTAACGGTTTATAATTATGGAATATAAGGACTTGTGTTATTTTTGAGTGTTCATCTCTGAGACTATAACTTGTGGTGTGTGTGTTTATTGTGGGGTCACAGTACAGAGTAGTTGATTATTATTAAGATTGGGTGTTATTAAGGGAAATGGAACTCGTGACAACCCGGATCCCCGACCCCGGATTTGGGGGTGTTACAGAAGTGGTATCAGAGCTAAGCGTTATAAACCTCAGAGATGATGTGACGTTAAGATAATAAGTTCACTAAGATAATAAGAACTCTTGCCAAGTTCCTAGTCGGGCTACCTAACGTAGTACTGACAGTTAAAACCCTTATGGGAACCCTTATAAATATCGTGATAGAAGCGTAGTTCGTTATCGTATATGGTAGCGGGACACCGAACCCTGAGGTTGAGGAGTAACAACGCGATGATGTTTTATTACTAATTGGAGATCGGATTGTGGATCCGATAGAGCGTCCTAACGCAGGACCGGATTATGTTGATATTGAGGATGTAGCGATTGAGGATGTTTGTCCTAGAAGGGATAGTTGCTGAGGAGGATCCCGTGGAGGATCCTGACAAGAATGAATAAAGAACCACTGATGAATTGATGACCATGGTTAGGTCGACTACCAAAGGTAGGATTGGTCGATCACTACTGGAGGTTCGTTAAAGTTTGTAAAGATAGTAGCCCCCTTTAACGCGGCTTACTCGTAAGACTGAGAAGTTCGAATGGACAGAGAAATGCGAGAATAACTTTTAAGAACCGAAGCAAAGGTTGGTGACGTTCCCTATGTTGGCGTTGCCGGATGGAAAATGAGATTTTGTGAAGTGTAGTGATGCTTCGCATAAGGAATTAGGGTGCTTCATATACAGCACAGCAAGGTAATCGCGTACGCGTCAAGACAATTAAGGGAATATAAAATTCGATATCCCCATCCATTAGCTTGGGCTCGTGGCAATAGTTTTGCCCTAAATATTGGAGGCACTACTTGTATGGAGAGAAGTGCGAGAATTACACAAGCCATAAGTGCTCTAGTGCATTTTCACGCAGAAAGAGCTCAACATACGCCAGAGGAGGCGGTTAGAGCTAATCAAGAATTATGATTGGGAGATTCTTTATCATTCGGGGAAAGCCAATGTGGTGGCTGATGCCCTTAGTAAAAAGGAGAGACTCAAGATGATAATGTCTTTGGGAGAGTTTATAAGAGATTTTGAGAAAATGGAAATAGAAGTGAAGGTAATCGGAGCCGGTACTGAAAAGCTGTTTGAGATCGCTATGCGGTCTGAATTATTGGAAAATTTATTATTGTGCCAAGAAAAAGTGATGAATGAAGGCAGAGAGCCAACAATTAGATAAAAGATTAATACCGAGAAAAATGATAAGGGAATAATGAGGTATTCCTACAGAATTTGAGTTCCAAACGTTCAAGAGCTTAAAGATGAGATCTTAGATGAAAGTCATAGTTCAAGGAATAAGATTTGGGGCAAACCCTGAACGTGATAGTCAGGGAGGTCGCCATCAAGATAGAATGAACCCATAACATAATGAAGTGGAAAATGAGGATTTAAAATGTATAAAATAACCCCAAGTATGGGAGAAGGATGAAACATTTTATACTAAAGGAAACAGAAAGTCGAGTAAGGAAAGGAGACCCGAGACGGTACTCCTATACGACAATTTATGGACCTGTCTAGACAGAACTTAGACTATTATCCCCAACCACCACCCTGAGGAAATAATGCGGTGAGAAATTCTTTCAGGACCTTTAAGTCGCTAAGCTCTCAGAGTTCCAAGGAACAGTTTGACCCAGTCGAGGCAAGAGCCTGACTAAAGGAAATATAGGAATTATTTGAGATTCTAAATGATTGACGAAGCACAAAAGACTGTTTTTGTCACTTACCCCCGTAAGAGAGAGGCCACCCGTTGGTGAAAGGCCAAGAAAGGCACAGAGCCAGAGGTTATAATAAACTGATTAAAGTTTAGAAAATTGTTTTCGGGAAAGTACTTCCCAAGGTTATGGAGGTAGTGTAAAAGCTTTAGAGCCAGAACAAAAGCGGACGAGTATGATGAATTATGAATCTAAGTTGTAAAAGTTGTCAAAATTCGTTCTGAGGACACGAATCCAGAATGACGGGATGTTTGAAATCAATGCTTATGTTGTGTTGGTTCATGTAATGGTTGTAATGGAAACGAAAATAAAAGACTGAAAAGGGAAGGAGTATAAAGGGATATAAAGGAAATAGAGTTGAGAAGTGATAAGGGAGTTAGGTATGGGAAACCCTAAGAAACCCTTGCAATAAATATAGAGAAGTGTGTCATCATCAGCTGCGATGGTGACTGATCATGAGATAAATTCAAGGTTTGAAGGCGGTAAGCGATATGTAAAGTTAATTCCCTTGAAGTTGACAGTATTCGATGAAAATTTGAGATAGATCGATTGATTAATAAGGAAACACGGATGGACTGAGGAGACAAGAAAGTAAGAAATTAGGAAAATTGGATGAAGGAAGTGACCTTCAAGAATGTGAAGTGTAAGACCGGGGGCATGATACCCAGAAAGGGAGACGCCAGGTATGAAAGATGTCCCAACATTGAGATGACTGTTGAGATAAATAAAAGAGGTAAATGAGTAGTTAGAACTAAAAGGTTCACGTTGAACACTGACAAACATCTTCTAGAACATCCCTGTTATCATTACTGAATCAGGCAAGAAAAGCGGATAACCGTTCTTATCTTTTGGAGGCCATATTGATTGACCTCATTTTGAATACAGATGTTATTGTGAAATTAGGCATATACTATCGAGGTGGGAATGATTGAATAAGATACCCTTATCAGGGATATATGACTTGATTTATCCATGGAAGGATGCATGTACCTTTTAAGGTGGAATTAAGGATTGAACATCGGTAACTTAAAATGAATCCTCGGGGAATGCATAAAGGTTGGAATTTCACCCTAATAGGGATAATGTGAGTTTTGACAGTATGAATTGGAAAGGATTAAGGTAATAACAACCTTTAAGAATCAGTGGAGAAATTTTTCAGAAGTATATAGACAATGATTCTGGTATTAATAAATGATATCTTGATATGCCCTGTATCTAGGGAATACAGGAGGAACGATTCGAGGATAACCTTAGAGGTTTTACAAGGAGAAAGGTAATATTCAAAATTCTCAAGAATAAAAATGTTGATAAAGGAAATATGACGTAATTATAATGATGCCAAGTGGGGCACGTGTTAAACACGAGAAAGTATGGATCGAACCAGTAAAGGTCGAAATTGTTCAGGGCAATTAGGGCCTAGGATAAAAGATGTTCTAAGTATGATTGAGAGTCAGTCGTGACAGTGATTAACCTCTAAAGACTGAGGCAATAACTTATAGAAAAATGGTGGTATTTTTTTTTACTCATCAGATTTTAAGGAAAACATCTTCACACAAGCAGTGATTGGAAATGAGGTAGAAAATTTAGTGAAGGTGGTTGAAATGACATTGATTGTAAGGAAATATTACTATCAAGAAAGGCCAAAGAGGTGGCCGACACTTTAAGTGTAAGAGGACAATTATAGGCGCTCGTGCCAGAGGAATATAGTGATAATGGTTTAAGGCTTGTGAAGGTTGTATTATGGTGTGGAAGATTGACATTCCTTCGATGTGTGCGATACTCAACCATGATAGTAGTTGGGTAAAGATTAATTTTTTGTAATCACCGTGAGCGGGCTATCTATCTTAGAGGGTCATATCTTGAGAATGAGCCTGGACCATGTTTCAAAAGGACTAAACGAACCTTTGAGTTAAGTCTTCTATCGAAGGCATATGATTAAGAATGGTATTAACCTGCTATCATTGCTTTGATTGAAACTCTTCTGCAATTTTATCTGCTTCATGTCATGTATGTATGGCAGGATCAGGAGTGTTCTTCATGAATCATGAATGGTGATTATGTTACCATCCTTAGAGGAATTAGATACGAGATGTATGGACTCGTATGGTTAGCTATAAGACTTCATGGAAAATGAATGACTACAGTAGGTCAGTGGTGGACCATAGTAAGGCAGCAATGATTCTGCGAGTAATGAGCTGATTACAACCGTGAGAGTTGTATTGGAATGGGTGTTGAGATTGAGTACCACTAATCGGGTCGTGGTAGTGTATAAGTTATCATTGATAGACTAATTAAGTAGAGTATCTACCTATTGAATATTTATTCTTTCTTATCAATAGAGAGTCGTATATTATACGAGGAAGGTTGCGGTTGCAAGCATAGAATTCTAGTAACGATGATGTCTAGAATGAGATTCCAGTTTCGATTTTCGATATCGAGGGAGTTTCAAAGGTGATGTGTATAAGCTCGAGGAAGAGCCTGGGTCCATAGAATGATGGATGGAATAGTACATATTTAAGCATGTAAAATTGCGATGCTATAATACTTGATGTTGATATAAATACACATATGTTTTGTTCTCCTATATCAAACCTCTATAGTTCAGAGGTAGGTTCCAAGCCAGATATTTGGTGGCAGTATATTTTTTTTTCACTATACAATTCTCTTCAATTCGTTCTTTTCTCTTCTTTTCATTTTATATAAGCTGAGAGAACAAAACCCTTCCAGAAGGGGGGTATTGCCGAATGACTATCTATCTGTGTGATAGAAGCCGAGTAGGATACCATATATTGTTAATTGCTTGTCAAGTATAAAGGCTGGCCACCTTCTGTACTAACTATGCACTTATCAAGTGTTCATGATCATAGGGATCTCTCAATTAATTCTTTTACTTCTATATAAGGACTCTAAGCTTTCGAAGATAGACGTAGCTGAAAAAGGAGTAGTAAAGTTGTGGTGGTATGCGGAATGGAAACACATTCGTGATACTAAGGTTGACGAGGTTATTAAAAGGTTATAGAACGCTAACGAGCAAAAGTATAACCAGTATAATATTAGGAACAGAAGGTAGTAGCGATTATGACCTGGAAAAGAAATGGGTATTGAGAAGCAAAAGTTCTAATGCTAAAAGCTATAATGAGAGTCTGTGCAATAGACTTGAAAGAAATTGGAATGATCACTTAACTACGGATTGAGTTTTCTTACGACAATAGATCTTATGTCATTATCGAGTTGTCGCCTTATGAGATCCTTGAGGGAGACAATGTCGATCTCCCTTATGTTAGGATGAAGTTGTAGAGCGCAAGATGCTCGGACCCGCAGTAGTCCAAAGGACCAAGGATATAATAGATCTAATTCAGAGGACGGCTGGTAGTAACCCAAGATGGACATAAGAAGTATGTTGATTTGACACGAAAGGGACAAAGAATAGGAAGTAGGGGGACCTAGTGTTGTTAAAGGTATCCCCTTGGAAACCCTTGGAAAGGAATTGATGAGATTCGGAACAGAAAGGAAAGCTAAGTCCACAATTTGTCGGACCCTTGGATATATTAGAAGTATTGGGACGTTAGCATATGAGCTAGCCTTACCCAGAACATGTAGCAAGTCATAACGTGTTTCACGTATCAATGTTAAGGAAGTGTAATTCGGCTGCCAGATAAATAGGGGCATATGAGCGCATATACATGCAACCAGACGTAACCTATATGGAGCAACCAGGAAGGGTTATAGATTGAAAAAGAACAAGTGCTTAGGAGAAGGGTTATCAAACTATTCAGAGTTTGATGGAAGAACACAATGTGGGAAAATTTACTTGAGAGTTAGAAAGTGTAATGCTAAGAAAGTATCCCTATTCATTTTCAATCTGATTCCGGGACGGAATCCTTTTAAGGAGGGGGAGACTGTAATAACCCTAATTTTTGGAATTTTTGAAACCCTTATGAATAGTGATTTTGCTGATTATGCTGAATAAGAAAACTTTTCATGCCACACTATGTAGGGGTTATGTTATTGATATCTGAGATTTTATTAGTACTCTATATGGTATATAAGTGTATGTAAAGATCGTCAGAATCCAATTCCGAAACACTTTGATTTTTCCCGAAAATCCACCAGATACAGAAAGAAGTGAGTATAAGGTAACAGGATAAATAGGATTTAAATTCAAGGATTTTAAGAGGGGATCATAAAAAGGAATATAAAATATTGAGGAAGGTTTAGGGGAACCCAAGTGATAAGATCCCGGATATGATTCCTCAAACGATAAACGAGAACGAAAGTTAAGCGAACCGTATATAACAGATCAGCGGTCATTAGGCAAAGCAATTAGGAGTTAATCAAGGAGGTGAGGGATGATGATGTCATCAAACCAACAAGGAAGAAGACAAGTGTAAACAAGATGACCTAAGCTTGATGACCTAAGCATGACAAGTGGGAAGGATTGGTTGGTTGATTGTGAGCCACACATTTTTTCACCCTGGTAAAAATTTAATTTAATTCCAAGACAAAAGGAAGCCACCAACCAACAAATATCACAACACAAATATAAATTGAAAGTTGACTTTCCCATTTCAAGAAGAAAGCTCTCGGCTAAAACAAACCCTAGCAACTTCAAACTGCCATATCTCCTCAATACTCACTCAATGTAGTGTTCTATAGCTCGTTGGAAAGGTATTGAGATGGCCTACAACTATTGTTCACAAGTCTCTTCCAAATAAGCATGGTAAGACCCTCAGTTTTTATAGTTCTTTAAATCGGACTTTTAGAAACTTCAAAGCCTAACTTTGGTGTTCTTGATTTCTTTGGAAGATCAAGCTTGTAGGAGGCTCCATAAGGCTTACTAGTAACTTTCCACCCTCCAAGAAAGTTATAAATCTTCACACCCTTTAGTAATAAGTTTGAATGTTGAAGTTTGGAGATGGTTTGGATGGATGAGTAGTAATTTGAATGATAAGCATGATTCGGAGCTTAATTGTTAAGTAGTTTAGTTGAATTTGGAGATGTTATAATATGATTGGATTGAGATCCTTGAGCTTATTATGACTGAAATCAGTAGCATTGATGTGTATCTGAGTTTGTTGTTGATTGGTAGTTGGATTGATATGATTGGAATGGTAAAAAATTTGGAAATCGCGTAATACATAGCCGTCGTAATGTCCGATTTACTTTAGGCTGTTTTTGTTCTTAACATCAGAAACCCTTGAACTCACTGCTAGGTTTGACCATTGCCCTGTTTAGATAGTTCATGTTAAGAGCTTTGTTTTGATATGTGGTTCGTTTGATTCCGATGTACGGTTTAGGAGAAACGGCCGTTTTAAGTAACGACGTTTCGCGAACGAAACATTACCCCTCGCCTTACTTTGAAACATAGGTTAAAGACCTTAAAGGACTAATTGGAGTATGAAACATTTATGTAAAGTGTAATAGGCAGTTGGTAAGACACTCGCGAAGGAATCGCCTTAAAACTCGAATGGTTAATTATTAAAAATGGTGGAGCCGAGGGTACTCGAGCGACTTAAGAGAATCAGTAAGCGCAAAGCGAGCGTTAGAGTCTAATTTGGTTAAAGTATAGATTTACAAGTGACTTCGGTTTAATTCCAACTTATGTTGTTTATAGGTTACCAGACTCGTCCCGAGCCATTTGTAACCCCCAGTCGCTCAGGCAAGTTTTCTACCCGTTATACTGTTGTTGTGATGTATATGTGTATATGATCTTGTGATAAATGCATATTTGTTATTAGCAAATTCTTGCGATATATTGTAGCATGTGATATGGTATATATGCATGCCTGTTTCATATTCTTGATTTATATATCTGTTGGTTCAAATGCTTACGTTGCATAATACCTATGCTAGAGATAAGCGGTATTGCGTTACCCTTAGTATAGGGGATCAAAAGGTGAACTTTTCTAAAACCGGGAGGCGAGGCTCCCGAGTATAATATATATTTTATATATATATGATATAGTTTTTAAAACTATTAATCGAATAAGGTTTATTCGATAACTTTATTTATTTATTATGAATATTATTACGAATATTCATTCGAGGGCTTATGACTCCTTTATTTTATTATGAATATTATTTCGAATATTCATTCGAGGACTTATGACTCTTTATTTTATTATGAATATTATTTCGAATATTCATTCGAGGGCTTATGACTCAGTTATATTTTAATGATATTAATTGAATATTCAATTGAGGATGTATGACTCCGTTATTTTATTTAATGAATATTATTATAATATTCATTCGAGGTATTATGACTCCGCTTATTATTTAATAATATTCTTTAGTTTATTAAAGAATAATGTTTCGATAATCAAACTTATTTTCGATTATTCAAATAAAGATAGTACTTTCGTATAAGTATATCTTTGGTATTTAATACTCATTTCAAGTATAAGTCTTACAACTTCTACTTCAATTATTGTATAAAGATTATTCTTTATGGGAATATTATTCAAATAATAATATTCAGACATTTTCTAAATATATTGGGACTGATTTACTTCACTAAATCAGCATTACTCCAAACACTCTTTAAAGTGTTTTCGAGTCTTCAAAATGATTTTTAAAAGTTAGAGCGGATCCCAAAACTCATTTCTATATTTAGGATCTTCCTTTTAAAAAGGGGATTTAAATACTCGCTCAAAACCTGAGGGATCCGGCTCTATGGTGTGTTTTATATTCGCAACAAGGTTGCAGTTTTGGTAAATGAATTGATTACTTACCCAACGTTCGGGAAGTAAGTCCATCTATCGAGTCGGCATAAGCAACATGGGCTCAGTGGGCGTCCATGATAGTGTAAGTGGCTCAGTGGGAGTCCATCAAATGCATAAGTGGCTGAGTGGCAGTCCAGCATAAGGTCCTATTCGACCAGGGTGATGACCAGTGGGGAATTCGTCCATCTACTAGTAGAAAAGGTTACTTATTGGTATCTTTGCCTGATCAGCAAGATATCAGGTTTATGCCAAAATTCTTTCCTTTCCAAATTTATTGGATATTGCAATTCTGTTCATACTTTACATGACAGAGGTTTTCAGGAAACGTATGTATATATAGGTGTATATATATGGGACTTAATGAAGTATATCATAACTTCATTTTCTTTAAAATATTTCAAAGATTGAATCTATTCAAGTCTTATCTTGTAGTCTCATCAGTGTGATGAACTTTTGAAACTAATTATAACTTGAACGGTGGTAGTTCAAGTAGTATTTGGAAAAGATATAAGTATATTGGAGTATCTTGTAACTTCATCTTTTAAACTTATATCTAGTAAATGATTATCTTATGCATGACAAAGATTTTCAGAAAAACGTTGAGACAAGGTTAGATATATGAGATCACCTTGCAACGATATTTTTATACAGTTATACACTGGAACTCTGTGTGTATTATGCATGGAAGAGGACTTCCCATATTTTGAAAAGTATATATGTATATATATGAATATTTTGCGACTTCATCGCATTAAGATATCAAACTTGGTTCATTTCTTTTGACCAAGACTTTCATGAGTACTATGAGAAGGCTCATATATTGTTAATCATTATACATATATTTTGGTGGGCTTGCTGCTCACCCTTGCTTTCTTCTTTCATCACACAACAACAGATAGAAAAGATGAACAGACCAAGCTCCCGATTCGCAAGCGGTTAGAAAACGTTCCGCAGTCTTCTGAAAGCGTTGATGCCGCCGTAGCTGAGGTAGGAGCTACCAATAGGCTAGGTTTTCAACTATTGATGAACCGACTTATGTATAATATGAATTGTAATAATGGCAAGGAATATGTAAATTTATTCAGAACCTTTTTAAGGTGTAACGGTTTTAATTATGGAATATAAGGACTTGTGTTATTTTTGAGTGTTCATCTCTGAGACTATAACTTGTGGTGTGTGTGTTTATTGTGGGGTCACAGTACAGAGTAGTTGATTATTTATTAAGATTGGGTGTTATTAAGGGAAATGGAACTCGTGACAACCCGGATCTCCGACCCCGGATTTGGGGGTGTTACACTAACTCTTTATGTACTTTTCTTTTCTTCGGATGTTTTTGAATTTGTGTAATTGACTTTAATTATTTTCACTTGAATTGTCCAAATATCGTAGTTTTTCCGAGTTTTCAAACTCAAGTTTATAACTTGGTTTTATCCTTCACAATGTATCAATCTAATAGGCTAGATCAAGCTGAACACTTTTTATTATAACTTGGTATTCTTAATACCTTACATAAAGTGGGTTCAACCCTGATAAAATCTAAACATATCTTCTATTACTAAATACATAAAATCCTAAGCAGCAAAGCTCAAGGTGCTTTTAAACCTACTTGTCATTCTGACAAGTGAATATGCTTTAACGTTTTACACATAGTAAACCTTTAGGTTTTGCGCATGCCAAGTTCTCGGGACTTCAAAACCATCCATGGTCTCAAGCTTGTAGTTCCTCTACCCTGAACACTTTTGACCTTGTATGGCCCTTCCCAATTCGGGGCAAGTTACCCTTCTGCCCTACACCAGAAGCTTCCACCTTTCTCAGGACTAAGTCACCTTGCTTAAAAAACCTTTCCTTAACCCTTAGGTTATAATAGAATGAATCATTTTTCTGATATTCCACTATCTTCGCATATGCCTCATCTCGTACTTCGTCGATTAGATCCAGGGCTAACCTTTTCCCTTCCTCATTTCCTCAACATTGAAAGTTTGTATCCTAGCGGACGAATGTGATATCTCTACAGGAACAACTGCTTCTGCCCTATTGCTAACATGAAGGGAGTTGCTCCAGTCATGACTCTACAGGTAGTCCTATAGGCCCATAGTATTGGGTATCTCATCCATCCAATTATTCCTCGACTTCTCGATCCTCTTCTTTAGTCCATCCAGGATTATCCGATTCGCCACTTCCACTTGCCCATTGGCTTGCGGGTGAGCCACAGAGGTGAATCGTAATTTAATTTCATTCTCCTCACAATACTTGGATTCCTCATTGTTGAACTGTGTTCCATTGTCAGTGACTAGGATGTGGGAAATTCCATACCGGCATATGATATTTTCCCATAGGAATTGTGCAACCTGCTTAGTTATCTATGAGCCAGTGCTCTGCTCCCCAAGTGTTATCCATAGATACCCTCATGTACTTCTTCAAGAGCCAAGCGTGCCTCATCGGGCCTGAGACATCTTAAGTAAGGAATCACCTAAGATATTTTATACAAAATCTCATCTATCGGGGAGTATCTTAATGCTCGAACAGCCAACTTCCATGCTTCAGTAGCATCATTAGGAAACCAACCGGTTTGAATATGGGTCTTAATGGGATCTATCCATGACGTCCCCAGACCGATAGGAGCTATAAGCTTAACATCAATGCTCAGTGTCTTCAGAACGCGGAAGTATACACTTCCTGAACTTTTCTCTATCTCAGATGAAGCAAACTTTGATAATGCATCTGCCTTAGCATTTTCCTCCCTCGGAATGTGCTTAACATGGCATTCATCGAATTGGGTCATCACAGCCCTTACTAGGAGGACATACTTAGCCATCGTATCGTCCCTTCCTCAAACTCTCCCTTTACCTGGGATATGACCAGCTTCGAGTCTTCATAGACTTTTAAGTTTTTGACTCTAAGTGTCCCTGCTAGGCCGAGGCCAGCTATTAGAGCTTCATATTCTGCCTCATTATTTGTGGTCGGGAAGTCTAACTTTATGGCATATTCAATCAAGAACCAATCAGGGCTTTATAAAACCAAACCAGCTCTACTTGAATTTGTTTTGATGCTCCATCAAAATAGAGCACCCAATATTCTCTCTTCTTATCATCTTGTTCTTTGTCCCCCTTATCAACTTCCTTGTCTTGGGGTATGGTATCTTCCTGCCCATCGACTTCTTGGTTGGGTATGGTACATTCCACCACGAAGTCACCTAACACCTGGGCTTTTATTTCCGTTCGTGGTTTATATTTGGTGTCGAATTCTCCCAGCTCTATTACCCACTTAATTAACCTCCCACTAGCCTTGGGACTGTGAATGATATTTCTCAGGGTTGATTTTTTCACCTCAATTTATGAGCCTGGAAGTAGGACGCAGCTTTCCGAAGCCATTACCAAGGCTAAAGCAAACTTCTCAATAGTTGAATAATTCAATTCAGCTCCATGCAAAATTGTACTGACATAGTATACGGGTTTCTGGATTTTCATTTCATCCTTAACCAATACAGCGCTCAAGGCACTTTCTGAAACGGCCAAATATAAGTATAAAACTTCATTCAAAGCCGGCATGGCCAGCAACGGGGCCTGAGCCATATATTTCTTTAACTTCTCGAATGCCTTCTAGCTTTCCTCACTCCATACGAAATCTTTAACCTTCTTTAAGGACTTGAAGAACGACAAGCACTTGTCCCCTGACTTGGAGATGAATCGTCCCAGTGCAGCAACCCTTCCTGTGAGTTTCTGAATATCTTTGATAGTTTTTGGTGGTTCTATATCCAGGATTGCCTTTATTTTATCGGGATTGGCCCCGATTCCTCTTTTGGAAACCATTAATCCCAAAAAGTTCCAGACCCTACTCCGATAGCACACTTCGTAGTATTTAACATCATCTTATGGTATCTCAAGACCTCAAAAGCTTCCCTCAAATGGGTTATATGGTCAGTCTTTACTAGACTCTTGGCTATCATATCATCAACATAGACTTCCGTAGTCTTGCCAATAAGATCCTTTGGAATGTCATCCTTGTGCATCTTGATCTGATTGTATCCACTAAACCCATCCATAAAGTTCAGCATCTCATGCCCAGCAGTGGCATCTATCAAAGTATCAATCCGTGGTAATGGGAAATAGTCCTTAGGATAGGCATCATTCAGATCAGTGAAGTCCACACACATCCTCCATTTTCTATTGGCCTTTTTCACCATTACAGGGTTTGCTAACCATTCCGAAAATTGAATATCCTCAATGAAACCAGCCTTTAAGAGCTTCTCTACTTCCTGTTTTATAGCTTCTTGCCTCTCTGGAGCAAAACTTCTTTTCTTTTGATTTACCGTCTTCCTACTCGGATCCACATTCAGCTTGTGAGTAATTAGTTTCGGCTCTATGCCTGGCATATCAGCTACCGACCATGCAAACACATCATTATTTTCTTGCAAAACTTTCACTAACTTCCCTCTAAGGGGCTCCTCTAGTGTAGCTCCAACGAAAGTAACTTTCTCAGGATCCTCAGGAGCTAAAGGAATTGAAACCAAGTCTTCAGCCGGCCTCCCTATTTTCTCATCATTCTCTCGAATATCCAGATCTTCAATAGGCAGAACCTGCCCCCCAACTCCATCTGCCCTCAGTGAGGCCACATAATAACTTCTAGCCAATTTTTATCTCCTCTTTCTTCTCCAATACCATTCTAGGAGGGAAACTTCATAACTGGATGGTAGGAAGAAGGGATTGCCTTGAAGGCATGTATCTCTGTTCTTCCCATGATAGCGTTAAAAGTTGGACTAGCTTTTACCACCACAAAGTCTAACATCTGTGTTGCTTTCCTTGGTTCCAGTCCTATGGTTGTTGGCAACTTGATTATCCCTTCCATGGGGCACTCCACTCCCGCAAATCCATATATCGGCATGTCGGTTGGGGTCAATTGGGAGTCATTATATCCCATCTTTAAAAAGGTGTCATGGACCAAGATATCCATTGAAGCACCATTATCCACATAGACCCTCTTCACCGGGTTGTTCCCTATTATCGGGGTTATGACCAGCGGGTCGTAATGGGGAAATTTCACACCCTCCAGATCAGAATCATCGAAAGCCATTATTACTTCTGTCATGGCCCTCTTCGGGGCTTCCCCAACAATATGCATAACTTCTTGGGTATACGCTTTCCTGGAGTTCTTGGATGATCCAGCAGCAGTTGGTCCTTGTAATAACCCCATTTTTTGAGAAATTTTGAAACCCTTATGAATAGTGTTTTTGCTGAACGAGAAAATTTTTCATGTCACGCTATGTAGGGGTTCTGTTATTGATCTTATGAGATATTATTAGTACTCTATGTGGTATATAAGTGTATGTAAAGATCGTCAGAATCCAATTCCGAACACTTTGATTTTTCCCGGAAATCCACAAGATACGGAGAGAATTGAGTATAAGGTAACAGGATAAAAAGGATTTAAATTAAAGGATTAGGAGAGGATCATAAAAGTAATATAATATTGAGAAAGGTTAAAGGAACCTAAGTAATAAGATCCCGGGTATGATCCCTCAAACGATAAACGAGAACGACGATAAGCGAACCGTAAAACAAATAAGTGACCAAGAGACAAGCTTGTACAAGAAGCCAGGGATTGTGACATCATCAAACCAGAAGGTGTGGACAAGTGGGAGCATTATGACATGTGCAAGGTGACACAAGCATGACATGGGAAGGAAGGAGGCGTGGTGGCTTTTTAACCACACAAATTCAAGGGCAACAAGGTAATTGACTAAATCAAATACAAAAACCAAGCAACCAAGCCAAGTAAATTCATTCTTCATCAAAATCAAAAAGAACCAAGGCTTGTTCTTGAGAAGCTCTCGGCTTTTTACTATTCATTAGGCAAGAAATTTCAAAAACTCAAGATCCAAGCCTCCTAAATTGGTGAGTTAATTCCCTAATCATCTTCATGCTTAGTTAGGGCTATATCATGAGTTTAAGCCATCAATTCCTTCTCCATCTTCTCTATTTAATCAAAGAAGAAGACTATGAATAGTGTTTTCAAGTTTTTAACTTGAAGTTTTTCTTGTTTTTCTTGAAGATCCAAGCATTCTTAAGACTTCTCAAAGCTTCTTAAGGCTTCCTAGCTCCTCCCACCACTCAAAGGAAGGTATACCATCTCCAAACCCTAGATTCCTATATATTATAAGATGATTTTGATTAGTAGGGTGCTATTGTAGCTTGTTGTTGTGATTTAGAGTTTGGGATTTGAAATGGTAGTGAAATGGAATGGTGAATGTTGTGGTTTTGATTAAAAGGACTTAAGTATGATTAAAGTTAAGCTTAGGCATAAGTATGAATGATTAAATTGAATTGGTTGGGGTTGTTATGATGTGATAAGGATGGATGTTGGTTGTATGTTGTATTTGAGGTTGAATTGGGAGGGTTTTGATTGGTTTAAAATATTGGAAATCGCGTAAACATAGCCGTCGTAACGTCTGATTTTCTTTGGACTGCTTTTGTGCATAACATTAGGACCCGAGAACCCCCTGCTAGAATATTACCACTGCCATGTTTAGATAGCTCATGTTACGAGCTTCGTTTTGATATGTAGTTCGTTCGATTCCGATGCACGGTTTAGGAGAAACGACCGTTTCAAGTAACGGCGTTTCGCGAACGAAACTTTTTCCCTCGCCTTACTTTGAAACATAGGTTAAAGACCAAAAAGGGTTAATTAATGTATGAAACATTTATGGTAAGTGTGTTAGGCAGTTGGTAAGACACTCGCGAAGGAATCGCTTTAAAACTCGTAAAGGTTAAATTATTAAAAATGGTGGAGCCGAGGGTACCCGAGTGACTTAAGCGAATCAGTGAGCGCAAAACAAGCGTTAGAATCTAAGTTAGTTAAAGTATAGAATTACAAGTGACTTTGGTTTAATTCCAACTTACTTGTTGTTTATAGGTTATCAGACTCGTCCCGAGCCTTTCTCACCCCCAAGTCGCTCAGGCAAGTTTTCTACCCGTTATAACTGTTGTGGTGATGAGTATATGTATTTGCATTATCTTGCGATAGATGCATGCTGGTTAATTAGCAAATGTTGTTATATATTGAAGCATGCTGCTATGGTATATATATATGCATGCCTGTTTCGTATTCTTTCCATATATAATTGTTGATAATACCTATGATAGAGGATAGCGGTAATTTGCATACACCCCGAGTATAGGGACCCAAAGGTGGAAATATTTTCTAAAACCGGGAGTCGAGGATCCCGAGTAGATTTTGTATATATGGATATATATAATATATATACTATATATATATATATGGTCATAGTTTTCAAAACTATTAATCGAATAAGGTTTATTGGATTACTTTAACTTTATTTTATTATTGAATATTATTTCGAATATTATTCGAAGGCGTATGACTCCTTTTATTTATTTCTGAATATTATTTGAATATTCATTCGAGGGCTTATGACTCTTTTATATTATTTATTGAATATTATTTGAATATTCATTCGAGGGCTTATGACTCAGTTTATTATTTAATGAATATTATTTGAATATTCATTTGAGGATCTATGACTCCGATTATTTGCTGAGGTATATTCTTTTTTATTAAAGAATAAGGTGTCAATAATCAAACTTATTTTCGATTATTCAAATAAAGATAGTACTTTCATATAAGTATATCTTTGGTTATTTAACTCGTTTCAAGTATAAGTTTTAATACTTCTACTTCAATTATTTTATAAAGATTATTCTTTATGGGAATATTATTTAATTAATATTCAGTCATTTTCTAAATATTCTGGGGACTGATTTACTTCATTAAATCAGCTTTACTCCAAACACTCTATAAAGTGTTTTCGAGTCTTCAAAATGATTTTTAAAAGTTAGAGCGGATCCCAAAACTCATTTTTATATTTAAGATCTTCCATTTTAAGGGGATTTAAATACTCGCTTAAAACCTGAGGGATCCGGCTCTGTGGTGTATTTTATATTCGCAACAAGGTTGCAGTTTTGGTAAATGAATTGATTACTTACCCAACGTTCGGGAAGTAAGTCCATCTATTGAGTCGGCATAAGCAACATGGGCTCAGTGGGCGTCCATGATAGTGTAAGTGGCTCAGTGGGAGTCCATCAAATGCATAAGTGGCTGAGTGGCAGTCCAGCATAAGGTCCTATTGAGACCAGGGTGATGACCAGTGGGGAATTCGTCCATCTACTAGTAGAAAAGGTTACTTATGGGTATCTTTGCCTGATCAGCAAGATATCTGGTTTATGCCAAAATTCTTTTCCTTTCCAAATTTATTGGATATTGCAACTCTGTTCATACTTTACATGACAGAGGTTTTCAGGAAATTGTATAAAGAAGATGTATATGTGGATATATATATATATATCAGAACTTAATGAATATATCATGACTTCATTTCCTTTAATAATATTTCAAAGATTTAATCTATTCAAATCTTATTTTGTAGTCTCATCTATGTGATGAACTGTTGAAAACTCTTTATACTTTGAAGAGTGGTAGTTCAAGTAGCTTTATAGATGATATAAGTGTAGTGAAGTATTTGGTAACTTCATTCCTTGTTTTTACTTATATCTAGTAAGTAATTATCTTACACTTGATAAAAGATTTTAGTAAGTATCCATTTAGATACTTATATTATTGTTATCACTATATATTATCTTGCGAGCTGTAAGGCTCACTCTGCTTTATTTCTTCATCACACAACAACAGTTAGGAAAGATGGCGAGACTCCAGCAGACCCAGCGCAAGCGCGTGGGAAGCGTCCCGCGTCTTCCCGATGATGTTGTAGCTGCTATAGCTGCAGAGGTAGATCTATTGTAGATCAGACCATCTACTTTTGAGAATCAATTATGTATAATTATAACTTGTGGCAGATAATGGCAATTAACTGTAAATTTATCAAGTAATTGTTTTGGGTTGTAATAACTTTTAAATTGTGGACTCAAAGACTTGTACTTATTTCAATTTCATCTATGAGACTATAACGGGTTGTGGTGTGTGTTAGTGTGGGGTCACAGCATAAGGTTATTATTATTAATTAAGTGAAGTGATATTATGGAAAGAAAGACCGTGACAACCCGGATCCCTGACCCCGGATCTGGGGTGTTACAGAAATGGTATCAGAGTTAAGCGTTATAAACCTCAGAGATGATGGGACGTTAAGATAATAAGTTAACTAAGATAATAAGAACTCTTGCCAAGTTCATAGTCGGGCTACCTAACGTAGCACTGACAGTTAAAACCCTTATGGGAACCCTTATAAATATCGTGATAGGAGCGTAGTTCGTTATCGTATATGGTAGCGGGACTCCGAACCCTGAGGTTGAGGAGCAACATCGCGATGATATTTATTACTAATTGGAGATCGGATTGTGGATCCGATAGAGTGTCCTAATGCAGGACCGGATGATGTTGATATTGAGGATGTAGCGGTTGAGGATGTTGTCCTAGAAGGGATAGTTGCTGAGGAGGATCCCATGGAGGATCCTGACAAGATTGGATAAAGGACCACTGAGGAATTGATGACCATGGTTAGGGCAACTACCAGAGGTAGGATTGGCCGGTCACTACCGGAGGTTCGTTCAAGTTGTAAAGATAGTAGCCCCTTTAACGCGGCTTACTCGTAAGACTGAGAAGTTCGAATGGACAGAGAAATGCGATGCTATAATACTTGATGTTGATATAAATACATATATATTTTGTTCTCCTATGACAAACCTCTATAGTTCAGAGGTAGGTTCCAAGCCAGATATTTTGGTAGTATATTTTTTCATATATACAATTCTCTTCAATTCATTCTTTTCTCTTCTTTTCTTTTCATGTAAGCTGAGAAGAAAACCCTTCCAGAAAGGGGAGGTATTGCCGAATGACTATCTATCTGATAGAAGCCTAGTAGGATACCATCTATTGTTTAATTGCTTGTCAAGTACTAAAGGCTGGCCACCTTCTGTACTAACTATGCGATATAACAAGTGTTCATGATCATAGTGATCTCTCAATAAATTCTTTTACTTCTATATGAAGGATTAAGCTTTCGAAAATAAAAACAGCTGAAAAAGGAGTAATAAAGTTGTGGTAGTATTCGGAATGGAAACACATTTGTGATACTAAGGTTGGCATGGTTATTAAAAGGTTATAGAACGCTAACGAGCAAAAGCATAACCCGTATAATATTAGGAACGGAAGGTAGTAGCGATTACGAACTGGAAAAGAATGGGTATTGAGAAGCAAGAGTTCTAATGATTGGAAGCTATGATGAGAGTCTGTGTAATAGACTTGAAAGAATTTGGAATGATCACTTAATTCAGATTGAGTTATCTTACGATAATAGATCATATGTCATTATCGAGATGTCGCCTTATGAGATCCTTGAGGGAAGATAATGTCGATCTCCCTTATGTTAGGATGAAGTTGTAGAGCGCAAGATGCTCGGACCCGCAGTAGTCCAAAGGACCAAGGATATGATAGATCTAATCAGAGGACGGCTGGTAGTAGCCCAAGATGGACATGATCAGTATGTTGATTTGACACGAAAGGATAAAGAGTATGAAATAGGGGACCTAGTAATGTTATAGGTATCCCTTGGAAAGGATTAATGAGGTTCGGAAAGAAAGGAAAGCTAAGTCTACAATTTGTTGGACCCTTGGATATATTAAGACGTTTGGGAAGTTAGCATATGAGCTAGCCCTAACCCCGAACATGTAGCAGGTCGTAACGTGTTTCACGTATCAATGTTAAGGAAGTGTAATTCAGATGCCATATAAATAGAGGCATATGAGCGCATAGATATGCAACCCGACGTAACCTATATGGAGCAACCAGGAAGGGTTATAGAGTGAAAAGGAACAAGTGCTTAGGAGAAGGATTATCAAACTAGGCAGAGTTTGGTGGTAGAACCACAATGTGGGAAAATTGACTCGAGAGTTAGAAAGTGTAATGCTAAGAAAGTATCCCCATTTGTTTTCTATCTGATTCCGGGACGGAATCCTTTTAAGGAGGGGGACTGTAATAACCCCAATTTTTGAGAAATTTTGAAACCCTTATGAATAGTGTTTTTGCTGAACGAGAAAACTTTTCATGCCACGCTATGTAGGGGTTCTGTTATTGATCTTATGAGATATTATTAGTACTCTATGTGGTATATAAGTGTATGTAAAGATCGTCAGAATCCAATTCCGAACACTTTGATTTTTCCCGAAAATCCACAAGATACGGAGAGAATTGAGTATAAGGTAACAGGATAAAAAGGATTTAAATTACAGGATTATAGGAGAGGATCATAAAAGGAATATAATATATTGAGAAAGGTTAAGGGAACCTAAGTAATAAGATCCCGTGTATGATCCCTCAAACGATAAACGAGAACGAACGATAAGCGAACCGTAAAACAAATAAGTGACCAAGAGACAAGCTTGTACAAGAAGCCAGGGATTGTGACATCATCAAACCACAAGGTGTGGACAAGTGGGAGCATTATGACATGTGCAAGGTGACACAAGCATGACATGGGAAGGAAGGAGGTGTGGTGGCTTTTTAACCACACAAATTCAAGGGCAACAAGGTAATTGACTAAATCAAATATAAAAACCAAGCAACCAAGCCAAGTAAATGCATTCTTCATCAAAAATCAAAAGAACCAAGGCTTGTTCTTGAGAAGCTCTCGGCTTTTTACTATTCATTAGGCAAGAAATTTCAAAAACTCAAGATCCAAGCCTCCTAAATTGGTGAGTTAATTCCCTAATCATCTTCATGCTTAGTTAGGGCTATATCATGAGTTTAAGCCATCAATTCCTTCTCCATCTTCTCCATTTAATCAAAGAAGAAGACTATGAATAGTGTTTTCAAGTTTTTAACTTGAAGTTTTTCTTGTTTTTCTTAAAGATCCAAGCATTCTTAAGACTTCTCAAAGCTTCTTAAGGCTTCCTAGCTCCTCCCACCACTCAAAGGAAGGTATACCATCTCCAAACCCTAGATTCCTATATATTATAAGATGATTTTGATTAGTAGGGTGCTATTGTAGCTTGTTGTTGTGATTTAGAGTTGTTGTGGTTTTGATTAAAAGGACTTAAGTATGATTAAAGTTAAGCTTAGGCATAAGTATGAATGATTAAATTGAATTGGTTGGGGTTGTTATGATGTGATAAGGATGGATGTTGGTTGTATGTTGTATTTGAGGTTGAATTGGGAGGGTTTTGAATGGTTTAAAATATTGGAAATCGCGTAAACATAGCCGTCGTAACGTCCGATTTTCTTTGGACTGTTTTTGTGCATAGCATTAGGACCCGAGAACCCCCTGCTAGAATATGACCACTGCCATGTTTAGATAGCTCATGTTACGAGCTTCGTTTTGATATGTAGTTCGTTCGATTCCGATGCACGGTTTAGGAGAAACGACCGTTTCAAGTAACGGCGTTTCGCGAACGAAACTTTTTCCCTCGCCTTACTTTGAAACATAGGTTAAAGACCAAAAAGGGTTAATTAATGTATGAAACATTTATGGTAAGTGTGTTAGGCAGTTGGTAAGACACTCGCGAAGGAATCGCTTTAAAACTCGTAAAGGTTAAATTATTAAAAATGGTGGAGCCGAGGGTACCCGAGTGACTTAAGCGAATCAGTGAGCGCAAAACAAGCGTTAGAATCTAAGTTAGTTAAAGTATAGAATTACAAGTGACTTTGATTTAATTCCAACTTACTTGTTGTTTATAGGTTATCAGACTCGTCCCGAGCCTTTCTCACCCCCAAGTCGCTCAGGCAAGTTTTCTACCCGTTATAACTGTTGTGGTGATGAGTATATGTATTTGCATTATCTTGCGATAGATGCATGCTGGTTAATTAGCAAATGTTTTATATATTGAAGCATGCTGCTATGGTATATATATATGCATGTCTGTTTCGTATTTTTTCCATATATAATTATTGATAATACCTATGCTAGAGGATAGCGGTAATTTGCATACACCCTGAGTATAGGGACCCAAAGGTGGAAATATTTTCTAAAACCGGGAGTCGAGGATCCCGAGTAGATTTTGTATATATGGATATAATATTATACTTATATATATATATATATGGTCATAGTTTTCAAAACTATTAATCGAATAAGGTTTATTCGATTACTTTAACTTTATTTTATTATTGAATATTATTTCGAATATTATTCGAAGGCGTATGACTCCTTTTATTTATTTATCTGAATATTATTTGAATATTCATTCGAGGGCTTATGACTCTTTTATATTATTTATTGAATATTATTTGAATATTCATTCGAGGGCTTATGACTCAGTTTATATTATTTAATGAATATTATTTGAATATTCATTTGAGGATCTATGACTCCGATTATTTGCTGAGGTATATTCTTTATTTTAATAAAGAATAAGGTGTCAATAATCAAACTTATTTTCGATTATTCAAATAAAGATAGTACTTTCATATAAGTATATCTTTGGTTATTTAATACTCGTTTCAAGTATAAGTTTTAATACTTCTACTTCAATTATTTTTATAAAGATTATTCTTTATGGGAATATTATTTAATTAATAATATTCAGTCATTTTCTAAATATTCTGGGGACTGATTTACTTCATTAAATCAGCTTTACTCAAAACACTCTATAAAGTGTTTTCGAGTCTTCAAAATGATTTTTAAAAGTTAGAGCGGATCCCAAAACTCATTTTTATATTTAAGATCTTCCTTTTTAAGGGGATTTAAATACTCGCTTAAACCTGAGGGATCCGGCTCTGTGGTGTATTTTATATTCGCAACAAGGTTGCAGTTTTGGTAAATGAATTGATTACTTACCCAACGTTCGGGAAGTAAGTCCATCTATTGAGTCGGCATAAGCAACATGGGCTCAGTGGGCGTCCATGATAGTGTAAGTGGCTCAGTGGGAGTCCATCAAATGCATAAGTGGCTGAGTGGCAGTCCAGCATAAGGTCCTATTGAGACCAGGGTGATGACCAGTGGGGAATTCGTCCATCTACTAGTAGAAAAGGTTACTTATGGGTATCTTTGCCTGATCAGCAAGATATCTGGTTTATGCCAAAATTCTTTTCCTTTCCAAATTTATTGGATATTGCAACTCTGTTCATACTTTACATGACAGAGGTTTTCAGGAAATTGTATAAAAGATGTATATGTGGATATATATATATATATATATATATATATATATCAGAACTTAATGAAGTATATCATGACTTCATTTCCTTTAATAATATTTCAAAGATTTAATCTATTCAAATCTTATTTTGTAGTCTCATCTATGTGATGAACTGTTGAAAACTCTTTATACTTTGAAGAGTGGTAGTTCAAGTAGCTTTATAGATGATATAAGTGTAGTGAAGTATTTGGTAACTTCATTCCTTGTTTTTACTTATATCTAGTAAGTAATTATCTTACACTTGATAAAATTTTAGTAAGTATCCATTTAGATACTTATATTATTGTTATCACTATATATTATCTTGCGAGCTGTAAGGCTCACTCTTGCTTTATTTCTTCATCACACAACAATAGTTAGGAAAGATGGCCAGACTCCAGCAGACCCAGCGCAAGCGCGTGGGAAGCGTCCCGCGTCTTCCCGATGATGTTGTAGCTGCTATAGCTGCAGAGGTAGATCTATTGTAGATCAGACCATCTACTTTTGAGAATCAATTATGTATAATTATAACTTGTGGCAGATAATGGCAATTAACTGTAAATTTATCAAGTAATTGTTTTGGGTTGTAATAACTTTTAAATTGTGGACTCAAAGACTTGTACTTATTTCAATTTCATCTCTGAGACTATAACGGGTTGTGGTGTGTGTTAATGTGGGGTCACAGCATAAGGTTATTATTATTAATTAAGTGAAGTGATATTGTGGAAAGAAAGACCGTGACAACCCGGATCCCCGACCCCGGATCTGGGGGTGTTACAGTCCTCCAAAAATTGTGTTTATAACAGGCCCTCGGGGTCGCGATCCTCCAAAGATTGCATTTATCACCGATCCCCTAGGTTGGGGATTTCTCCCCTGATCATCTTGATCTCTTTTTCGATCATCAAAGTTCTTTCTCAAGTTATTGCTCATATCTCCTCAATCTCCAGTGTACTTGTTCAATCTTCCTTTTCTAATGAGGAATTCAATTTCATCTTTCAATTATCTACACTCATCGGTGTCATGACCAACATCCTTGTGAAATCTACAATACTTGCTCTTATCTAGCTTGGTAGGATCAGCCATCAAGGGCTTAGGCCAACGAATATCTCGATCTTTCTCGATTTCCATCAAAATTTGGCTCCTTGGAGCATTCAGCTTAGCATACTCAGTGAATTTTTGTCCAGGTCCTCCCCTCTTCGGAGTTGAGTCGTTGCTTTGCTCAGTTCTAGGATACTTTTCCTTAGCGACATACTCCAAATCAGTTTTCCGCTTCTTTCCTCCAGGGGGCTCGTTGCTCACCACGGTCTTCCTCATGCTCTCTTCCACCTTGATGTACTTCCCGGCCCCATCTTGGAGCTGCAACATGCTCTCAGGGGCGCTTGGCCAAGGACATCTTGAAGAACTCATCCCTAGTTCCCTGTTGTAGTGCTATCATGGCTACCTTGTCATCAAGGTCCGGGACTTTTAAAGCTTCCTTCGTGAAATGATTCAGGTAGTCTCTTAAGGATTCCTTCTCTCCCTGCACAATGCTCATGAGGGATGCTGAACTTTTCTCATGCACTCTTCCACTGATGAATTGCTTAATAAAAGCCTGACTTAATTCTCTGAAGGACCCAATGGAGTTCGGGGGCAAACGACTATACCATCTTTGAGCCATACCCGACAGGGTTTGAGGAAAGGCTCGACACTTAATAGCATCATTCAAGGGCTACAGCAACAGTGCATTAGCGAATGTCCTGACATGATTGGCGGGATCTCCATTGAAATTATAAGCTTTGATAGTGGGCATCTTGAACTTCCTTGAGATATGGGCATTCATTATTTCTTCAGTGAATGGTGGTAGGATCATCAGGATCTCCAAGGGGAAGAAGATTGCTTGGATCAGCCCTTGGACAACAGCCATTCTCTGTATTGGACCATCCAGGTCTATGATAGGGGGATAATTCCTCCCCCTTGGAGGTAGTGGGGGTCTGGTGTTCTGGTGCGCCTCCAAGTCGCGCTTCAGCCTTTGAATCTCAGCCTCATGAGCCCTGATCCTTTCCTACACTTCTTGGGAATTCGTCCCTTGGGTGCTCCTAGGACGTTGGCGACCATCAGCCATCAGCTCTTTGCCAGCACGCCTCCTTCTTGGGGCCACTTCGTCATCTGAAGATTCAGAGTCTCTCTCAGTGTAAGGACTAGAAAATTCCAGATCCTCAGGGATAGGAGCCAAACCTTGTATATAGGGGGTGATCGCCCTCGTGCTTCACTCCGCCCAGCATGTCCACTTCCTCCAACCTCGGGGTAAAGGGGCATCCCATATGGGGGGTTAGTAGTCACAACAGTTGAATACTCATACCCAATGGGTCGGGAATTCACAGGTGCATGTAGTTGTTGAACTTGGGGATTCGTACCTTGAGTAGCTGAGGGAATCATCCCTTGTGGCTGAGGTTCAGTTGCCCCTATCTGGGCTTCTCCTTGGATGGTTGTGTAAGTTGAATGAGGAGGTACCTCCACGGTTGACGAAATCACTTGGGTTGTCCCCGCTGGTGTTCCTCCTTCAAGGGCTCTAATTGTTCTCCGTGTTCTCGCCATGGTTGTTGTTGTGCTTTCCAACAGACGGTGCGAAATGTTATAGAACAAAAACTAAAGTATAATAATTGTTGTATTTATTACTAGGGAACGTGAGCTTCGAGGCTCGATTTGACTGCTCTTGTGTTTCGTGACTCGATCTGCCTTAACAAGATGCCTATGTACCTTGCTAATTGCCAAGGATCAAGTCAAAAACGTAGTTCTGATTTATGGGGTGAGGACCCTTATATAGATGTTGGGAGTCCTTGAATTGGACTTGGTGTAGGAGACTTGGTAGTCAAGTCTCAGAATTAGAATGGACTTTGGAGTCCTAAGTGGTAGGAAACTGATTCATTATCCTTCTAGGTCCCTTGGAGGCTAATCTACAAGGATTTATGTCCTTATTGGGACTCTTCTTAATAGCTGATTTTTCCCTTATTAATTAATTCGAAATCAATGAATATTCAGGGTTTTGGGCCTTCTTTGTTCCATCAGGCCTGATCTTGTCCATCAGGCCTGATCAATGTGTTATCCTTTTTGGTCTAAATATGTTAGGTCATACACACTGTAGAAGGGGTTGAATAAAGTGTTTAGTACAATCAAATCGAATTAAGAACACAAGTATGAAACACAGAATAATCTTATTAATAAAACAGTATTACAATGGAACCGTTCTCTCTCAGTGATGAACAAATATCATGAGAGCTGCTAGGGTTACAATGAATTATCCTCGATTAAGATCACATATAGTGTAAACCCTATGCTGTGTTTATATGGACACACAGTTATAAGATAATCTTTTAATTGATATCGAACATAAGTCTGCATCCTAAAATATAATCAACTAGTTATCTTTTCTTCCAAGTATTCTATTCTTCATAGAATTCTTCTTCATGCATATCTCTTCTTGTTTTAGTCTCGATCTTCTTTCCTTTCGATCAGCTGCCTACCTTATCTAAAAGTCTCCTTAATTCCTGATATTTTCTCTTGATAAATATCTTCTGATAACTTAAGTCTCGATAACATAAGTTCTAATATCTTAATAACTGACTTCAGTATAAGTACTGATTTCCAGTTAAGTCCTAATTTGTCCTGTTAGTTAAGATCTGAAAACTAAACACAAATCATTATTAAACATGACATCATAAATATATCTAACAATCTTCCCCAACTTGTAAATTAGCATAATATACAAGTTTAATAGATATTTGATAATGTCAAAAACATTAAGTACAAATGCATGAGAATTGACTAGATAACTACAACTTACAGTCCTTACAGCTTTACCATCCTTAAAGTCTGATATCAGCTTCAGTCTGTATATCCTTTAAAATTTAAGCAGTTATAGATCTTTGACTTGGCTTCAGTGAATGATCTTTTTAATATCAGGAGTTTTTCTGAGATAGTTCCTCAACAGACTTCTCTCAGCATATTCAAGTTCATTCTGCATCCTCCTTTTTGCAAGTTCAATTGTATCTTCACCTGTTTGGAAGATAGCAGCCCTGAGATAATTTATTTTTGCTTTCCTTATATCCTGATCTAGTCTGATGATATAGGCTTTATCAGACTCTAGATTGAATTCAAGTCCCTTAATACCAGAAAATGTAGTGATGATTTTTGCAGTATTAGGCTTCATTTCAACAATATCACCATTGTGATCTCTGTACTTAGGAAAGTATGGCATGTCAGACTATACAGAGTAAAGTTTCTTCTGTCTTTGAATATCAGATTTTAAATAACTGGCAGCACCATCTGTTGATCTATTCTTCACTTGAAGTAGAAATAGAACATGTTCTAGTTCTTCAAAATACTTCAATCTAATAGCATTCTTCCTGATCTGGAATACCCTCCATCTGTCATAAAATATAACATGATATTTTCTTTCAAAACAGAGTGGTGAACCATTTGTACAGACTCTAATTGATTCAATCTTTCAGGAGTTATTCCTACTCCTGGTTCACTTAAGAAAGTTGGATCATTGGTAGTATTATTTACTCTCTTCTCTTTAGAACTACCCAATCCTGATTTGTCTCTAGCTTCCTTTCCTCTAATAACTCTTGCATCAAAACCACTTGATGTAGTCTTCAAAAGTTGAGTAGACTGTTGAGCTTTGGTAAAACCAGGTAGTAACATCCTTGAAGGTTTAACATGAGCAATTTCAGAGGTTTCCTTTTCTTTATCTTCTGATATCAAGCCAACTTGAGCTATGTCAGAGGTTGCTTGCTTCACTGTAATATCAGATTTTACTAAGTTCTGATCTTGAACAATATGAGCTATTTCAGAGGTTGTTTGAATATTCTTTTTCTTCAAAATCAGACTAATGTCTTCATCAGATTTTGCTTCCAGATCCATGATTGGCATATATACCTTTACAGGTTCATCAGCTTTAGCTTTGCCCTTGGATCTAGGATCAACTTCCACTTGTGATTTGGCTTTGGATTCAGATTTGATTGCCTCAGAGTTTGTCTTCTCTTTAATCACAATTCCCTTAGGCTTTGGAGGTTTCTTTGCAGTAATAGAAGATTTAGACTTGAATTTGTCATTTTCTGCTTTAAGTCTGGCTTCTTCTTTCTTCAGACTTTCAAATTCCATTCCTGGATTGTCTTTGAGAAATAGTCTTTTTGAAATTTCTTCATCCAGCTTCTGTAACTTGGGGTCTTGATAGTAAACTGTTGTTTCCTTCCCCTTAAGCTTCAATATCTGCATAAACTTCTGTGATTCTTAACTTCACCCTGTATAGGAACATCAGGCTTTGTCAGAACTTGTTTACCAGAACTTATTCTTCTATCAGCATCAGAGCTTGATCTCTGTGTAGAAGTTTCAGTTGTCCTTGATGAAGACCCTTTGCCTTGACCATGACCTGTACCCTTTTCAGAGTTTCCCTGGTCATCATTTCCATCCTCCTTACCCTTCAGTACTTGACTAGATTTGTATTTGGACTTAATCACGTTCTCCCCCTTTTTGGCATCAGCAGGTAGAAAAAGAGAGACCAGCAATTCCACTCAGGATTGGATCTCATTGAGCTGAGTTTGCTGAGAGGCTTGATTCTTTAGAATTTCATAAATCTG